>NW_027591099.1:0-116129 GCF_964213995.1 Mustelus asterias
GGGGTGGGGGGAGGAGAGGGGGTGTGACGTCTCATTCCCTGGGGGGTGGGGGGAGGAGAGGGGGTGTGACGTCTCATTCCCGGGGGGGGGGGTGGGGAGGAGAGGGGGTGTGACCGATCATCCTCTGGTCGGGGGGGGGGGTTCCGCTGCATGTCTGCGGCCGATCCCTCCTGGCACAATCACTGGGACACTTCCAGCCACAGATTACTCTTCCCTGCAGGTGTGAGAGAGTGGGAGAGATGGCTGTGGCTGGTAGTGTACCAGTGAATGATCCGTCACACCCCCTCCCCTCCCACCCTCCTCCCGGGGATGATATGTCACACCCTCTCCACCACACCCCCCCCCCCCCCCCCCCCCCGCAAGAGGGCGATGTGGGCCCGCCCCCTCTCCTCATCTGCCGCCCCTCCACCGGCAGACACCAGTGGACCTGTGTGAAGTCCGGTCACTTCAGCCGTGGCTCAAAGTCAGTGTCCAGGAACGTGCTGCAGGCTGTCGAAGGACTGAAGGTGAGCGGGAAGGATGGTGGAGGGAGACCACGATCGAGGTAGGTTAGGGGTGTGCTCTGCCAGGGGGGCCTGCCTCCCAGAGGGGTCCGATCCTGGGGGCGGAGCCTGCCTCCCAGAGGGGTCCGATCCCGGGGGGGGGTCTGCCGGGGTGGTTAGAGGGGGTGTCCGCGAAGGGTGGGCCTCGGTGATTCCCTGCCGAATAAAAGTACAAATTGGACTTTTATTTATCAGGTCGGTAAAGGCGCGGACGCGAATTGGGCCGAACGCTGGTAAAGGAGGAATTGATGGTAAAGTTCGGCGCGTGCTTCATTATGCCGATTTAAATGCATGCAAATGCATTTAAATTGGCCCGCTGGCCGATTCGGGCGCGCCGTATCGGCGCCCGGATCGGCCGTTGGTAAAGGCACGATTGGCCTTGGGTCGGGTCTGGACCGTGTTTTAGGCCCGACGCCCAACTTTACCAGGGTTTTGCGCCCGAAAACGGGCGTGAAATTTTGGTAAAATCAGGCCCATAGAATCACTGTAATGCAGAAGGAGGCCATTTGGCCCATTGAGTCTGCACCGACCACAATTCCACCCACGCCTTATCTCCGTAACCCCACGTATTTACCCTGCTAATCCCTTTGACACTAAGGGGAAATTTATCATGGTCAATCAACCTAACTCGCACATTTTTGGACTGTGGGAGGAAACTGGAGCACCCGAAGGAAACCCACACTGACATGGGGAGAATGTGCAAACTCCACACAGACACCCGAGGCCGGAATTGAACCCGGGTCCCTGGTGCTGTGAGGCAGATGTGCGAACCACTGTGCCACCATGCCACCCATAATTAGAACAATGTAGGGTGTAATGCTTGATTAAGTTTTTTCTCAGTTACTTTTTTTTATTCATTTGTGGCATATCGGCACCACTGGTCAGCCAGCATTTATTGTCCATCCCTAGTTACCTTGAGGGTTGTTGAGAGTCAACCACATTGCTGAGAATCCTGGCATTCTCTATAATTGCACAGCTCTCTCATGTTGTTTTCTACATTGAAGGAGATTAAATTGCTTGGGCAAGCAAAAAAAACACCTGCCATCTGCTTTACATGACTATGCACAGCTGATTGGCTAATACCTCTCATCTCCTTGACCGCAGCCTAAAATACCCTCAAAGTAGATCATTTGACATGGGATTGTGATCTTGACAGCAACTGGAAAGGAGAATTTGACAGTTTGTGGAATCTGGTGTCTCTTGCCCTTTGCCTGGAATGTGCTGCCAGGCAAGGTGGTGGAGGCGGACACACTGGGAACGTTTAAGACTTATCTAGATAGCCACATGAACGGAGTGGGAATGGAGGGATACAAAAGAATGGTCTAGTTTGGACCAGGGAGCGGCGCGGGCTTGGAGGGCCGAAGGGCCTGTTCCTGTGCTGTATTGTTCTTTGTTCTTTGTTTGTCGGCGAGCTGGGGAGCTGGCGGGATAGTGGTATTGTCACCTGGACGACAAATCCAAGGGTGCTGCCAGAGAACACAGGTTCAAATCCCACCATGGCAGCTGGTGGAATTTAAATTCAATTCATAAAATCTGGGATTGAAAGCTGGTCTCAGTAATGGTGAACATGAAGTTATCACTGATTGTTGCAAAAAAACCCCTATCTGGTTCACTAATGCCCCTTTGGGGAAGGAAATATGCCATCCTTACCTGGTCTGGCCTACATGTGACACCAGAAATAGCCTAGCGAGCCACTCAGTTCAAGGACAATTAGGGATGGACAACAAATGCTGGTCTTACCAGTGACATCCTAATCGCATGAAAGAATAAAGACTACTGGTCCTCCACCAGATGAAGCCACATGCTTGTGGGGCATTTGGTAGGGCAGTATTGGGAATGCCAAGCTCCTTTCTCATTCCTCCACTGATCTTCCCTAGTTCCAAAATGTACATGAATTTATGGTGAACCTTAAGAAAACGCATCAGCCTCAGCTGGAGTATTCTTAGAAACCCTACAGCACAGAGAAAGGCCATTCGGCCCATCGAGTCTGCACCGACCACAATCCCACCCAGACCCTACCCCCATATCCCTACATATTTACCCACTAATCCCTCTAACCTACGCATCCCAGGACACTAAGGGCAATTTTAGCATAGCCAATCAACCTAACCCGCACATCTTTGGACTGTGGGAGGAAACCGGAGCACCCGGAGGAAACCCATGCAGACACGGGGAGAATGTGCAAACTCCACACAGACAGTGACCCAAGCCGGGAATCGAACCCAGGTCCCTGGAGCTGTGAAGCAGCAGTGCTAACCACTGTGCTACCGTGCCGCCCTATTGGGTATTGGGCCCAGTTGCCAGTCTGGGCACCCATTGTCTACAGCTATGTAAAGCCAGCTGCAATGTAAACCTGTAGAATAGATTGGACAATATTGTGAAGTCATTTTAGCCTGATTTGCATGCCCCAATGTCAGCTGGTGTTTCCTGAGACTGATCAAATTGTGATTGTGGATTTGACAATACTTGGATGAAAATCCATCATGATGGATCTTCAAGACTTTCCAATGACTAGGATTATTCACTGGAATTTAGAAGAGTGAGAGGGGATCTTATGGTTACATATGGTAGATTCAGAAAGAATGTTCCCAATGGTGGGGGGTCATAGTTTGAGGATAAGGGATAAACCTTTCAGGACTGAGGTGAGGAGAGATTTCTTCACCTAGAGGAGAGGATGGTGATTCTGTGAAATTCATTACCACAGAATGTAGTTGAGGCCAAAATGTTGCAAGATTTCAAGAAGAAATTAGATATCGTTCTTGGGAATAAAGGGATCAAGGATACGAGGGGAAGGTGGGATCAGGATATTGAATTTGATGATCAGCCATGATCAAAATGAATGGTGGAGCAGGCTCGAAGGGTCGAATGGCCGACTCCTGCTTCTAGTTTCTATGTTTGTGTTCTTTCACAATGCTCAAATGCAACGATGCTCCATTGGAAATTTAACCGATGGTGGCTCCTGTGATGTGTTGCTGTGTAACAGTAAGGAAGATGAGCCTTTAGAAAGAAAGAACAAATAAAATTACATTTGTATGGTAACTTTCACACCTGCAGGATCATGGGGAAGCGACTACCCGCTGCTGTGAGTGTTTCATGAAGGTTGCTTTCGAAGATGAGAGCTTATTATGTCGATGACGGGTAACACTTTTCTGTCACTTATGAAGGAACTGAATAACTTACTGACATTATAACATGCTGAAAATTCAGCACACGACAACTAAACTGTTATCAACTTATAACAATTGCAGGGGTTTAATTGGAGTTCTCTTCAAATTTGTTGTGCTGTCAATTGCAATGAGCACTAAACCTTCTTTAGCATGTTCATAGCTCTATGTGAGGAAAATTTCAACTCTGACTTTGACCTGTATCTGAAAAGTCCCACAAATAATTTTCCACTTAATAAACACAAGTTAGATTCCCTGATTAGTGAATAACTGCACTAATTGATGTGGTTCTCACACATTCAGACTAATACATTTCAGTTTTTTAATTCATTCATGGGACATGGGCATCACTGGCTGGCCAGCATTTATTGCCCATCACCGATCACCCTTGAACTGAGTGGCTTGCTCGGCCATTTAAGAGGGCAGTTAAGAGTCAACCACATTGCTGTGGCTCTGGAGTCACATGTAGGCCAGACCAGGTAAGGACGGCAGATTTCCTTCCCTAAAGGACATTAGTGAACCAGATGGGTTTCTCCGACAATCGACAATGGTTTCATGGTCATCAGTAGGTTCTTGATTCCAGATATTTTTATTGAATTCAAATTCCAGCAGCTGCCGTGGCGGGATTCAAACCCAAGTCCCCAGAACATTAGTTGAGCTTCTGGATTAATATTCTAGCGATAACTGCAGCACGGTAGCACAGTGGTTAGCACTGCTGCTTCACAGCTGTGTCACAGGATCGACATCGACCTGGGTTCGAATCCCGGCTTGGGTCACTGTCTGTGTGGAGTTTGCACATTCTCCTCGTGTCTGCGTGGGTTTCCTCCAGGTGCTCCGGTTTCCTCCCACAGTCCAAAGATGTGCGGGTTAGGTTGATTGACCATGCTAAAATTGCCCCTTCGTGTCCTGAGATACGTAAATTAGAGGGATTAATGGGTAAAATATGTAGGGATATGGGGGTAGGACCTGGGTGGGATTGTGGTCGGTGCAGACTCGATGGGCCGAATGGCCTCTTTCTGCACTGTAGGGTTTCTATGATTTCTATGATAATACCACTAGCCATCGCCTCCCCCAAGTCAAGGTAATTCATTGGTTTTTGCTGAATAATGGAGATTCTGGCCAGGAACAAAATGGATGTTAGAAAAAACTTGCACATGGTGGCACAGTGGTTAGCACTGCTGCCTCACAGCAATGGGGACCCGGGTTCAATTCCAGCCTCAGTGACTGTGTGGAGTTTGTACGTTCTCCCCGTGTTTGTGTGGGTTTCCTCTGGGTGCTCCGGTTTCCTCCTACACTCCAAAGATGTTAGATTGATTGACTATGCTAAATTGACCCTTAGAGCCAGGGGAATTAGCTAGGGCAAATCCATGGGGTTACAGGGATAGGGCCTGGGTGGGATTGTTGTCGGTGCAGACTCGATGGGCCAAATGGCCTCCTTCTGCACTATAGGGATTCTGTGATTCTATAAAGCACTATTTATGGCCTCAGAAAATTTCAGATCACTTTCTAACTAATTTTGAAAAGTAGCCAATCATGTTGTACCATTAAAAGCAACAACCTATTTGTACACAGCAAGGTCCCAAAAACAGCAACAGCAACATTAATTTTGTGATTAAATGCATAGTTTGCAAGCTGTTGTCCACATTGACTGTGGTTTCAAAGCCTGTATAATTCAGATAGTCCCTAACTAGAAAGAGAAACCAAAAACAGACTCTCCAGATTGTAGATTGGCTTTCTTGGCTGTGACATCAGTCTCTTGAGAAATCAGTCTGTGGCTTGGGTTGCTTTGGAAATCGAATCTAACTGAGGAGCACAAACAAAGCTGAGAGGTTAAACTTCAACCAGTCATCAGAACTGACACAGGCTCTTGGAGATTTTTTTGAGTGGGAGTCAATTCTGATAAGCTCCAAGCTGTGAGTGATTCCATGGAAAAGACTGTAAACTAGAGATTGGGTTTCCCAGCAGGGATAGTGAAATAAAGTATTCCCCTTGCTTCCATTTTAACCATAGCTGGTTGGCATATGTATGGAGGTCTTACCGAATGGTTGGATGAAGTTGGCTCTGGGGAATTTACAAACCAAAGAAGGTTCTGATGAAGTATGTCTTTACTGTGTTTGTGGAACTTGCATGGAGTAAGGTTGCCATGTGAGGCTAGTTGATGATTAAACCCTGCATGAATAAAGGAACAGAAATATCTGTGAGGCCTACCTTTGTTGTATTGGCTATCTAAGGTGCAATTTATTTTTTCTATTGTATACAACTTGGCTGTTAATTTTTGTTTAATTTATGATGATTTTGGTTTGATTGTTACAGTGAAAGTCTTAGAAAGTGAAATCTTGTCTATCAGTTTATTCCATTGGGTTCACGGGTTATTGGACTTCACAGGATCATAGAATCATAGAATAATAAAATCCATACAATGCAGAAGGAGGCCATTCGGCCCATTGAGTCTACACCAACCACAATCCCACCCAGAACCTATTTCCCTCACCCCTCATATTTACCTTGCTAATCCCCCTGGCACTAGGGTTAATTTTGCATGGCCAATCAACCTCACCCGCACATCTTTAGACTTTGGGATGCAACTGGAACACCCAGAGGAAATCCATGCAAACACAGGGAGAGTGTGTAAACTCCACACAGACAGTGATCCAAGGCTGGATTTGAATCCAGGTCCCTGGTGCTATGAGGCAGCAGTGCTAACCTCTGTGCCACCATGCTGTCCCTCATAACACACTTCATTGAATAATGATAACCAATGAGGGCGGCACGGTAGCACAGTGGTTAGCACTGCTGCTTCACAGCTCCAGGGTCCCGGGTTCGATTCCCGGCTCGGGTCACTGTCTGTGTGGAGTTTGCACATTCTCCTCGTGTCTGCGTGGGTTTCCTCCGGGTGCTCCGGTTTCCTCCCACAGTCCAAAGATGTGCGGGTTAGGTTGATTGGCCAGGTTAAAAATTGCCCCTTAGAGTCCTCAGATGCGTAGGTTAGAGGGATTAGCGGGTAAATTATGTGGGGGTAGGGCCTGGGTGGGATTGTGGTCGGTGCAGACTCGATGGGCCGAATGGCCTCCTTCTGCACTGTAGGGATTCTATTCTATAATTTTATATCTCTTCATAAGAAGACACCTCCAAAATTGAAGTACCCTTTGATATAAACTGAAGAATCAGCCTAGATTATAAGGTCAAATCCTAGAGTCATAGAGTCATAGGGTCATAGAATCATAGAGGTTTACAGCATGGAAACAGGCCCTTCGTCACAACTTGTCCATGCCGCCCTTTTTTCTAAACCCCTGAGCTAATCCCAATTGCCTGCGTTTATACCCTTTATACCTATCTTACCCATGTAACTATCTAAACACTTTTTAAAAGACAAAATTGTACCCGCCTCTACTACTACCTCTGGCAGCTTGTTCCAGACATTCACCACCCTCTGTGTGAAAAAATTGTCCCTCTGGATCCTTTTGTATCTCCCCCCCTCACCTTAAACCTATGCCTTCTAGTTTTAGACTCCCCTACCTTTGGGAAAAGATATTGACTGTCTAGCTGATCTATACCCCTCATTATTTTATAGGCCTCTATAAGATCACCCCTCAACTTCCTACGCTGCAGAGAAAAAAGTCCCAGTCTATCCAGCCTCTCCTTATAACTCAAACCATCAAGTCCCGGAAGCATCCTAGTAAATCTTTTCTGCACTCTTTCTAGTTTAATAATATCCATCCTATAATAGGATGACCAGAGCTGTACACAGTATTCCAAATGTGGCCTTAGTGGTTAAAAAAAAGGGGCGGCATGGACAAGTTGGGCCGAAGGGCCTGTTTTTATGCTATTAACCTCTATGACTCTATCACTTGATTTTAGTCCTTCAAGCGATATGGGAATTGGGAAGGCAAACGGAGGTCAAAGATCATCTTTGATCTTATTGAATAGCAGAGCAGGTTTGAACGGCCATATGGCTTACTCTTGCTCCTATGTCTTATGTTATTTTTTTTGCACAACTGAAGATGTGTATAACTCTCACAGAGTTGGAAGAAAAAGCTGACATAAATTGAAGCCCAAAAATTGCCGACATTTCCCTTACGACATTGAGAAATTAGTTTTTCAAGCACCACAAATCAGGGACTCTTACCACATACAACTACATTCCATAAAACACATTCCCCAGCTTGCTCTGAGCATTTCCAGGAGATAGCTTTCATAGCATTATTAAGCAGCAGGAGGCAAGGCATTGACAATTAAATGATTTTACTAATGTCAGCAGTATGACATTATTTAATTCAATGACATTTGAAATCTGCTCTTAAACTTGAGAATCGAATGCAAAGCTCATACTACCGGCATTAAAAAGCATGAAATGCACAGATGTTTGCTCTGAACTGCCAGAGGGGTCACTATGTGTAGCCTACATTTTCCAATTCGCTCCAGCCCTCCTTTTTTTTCCCTCCCTGCCATTTGCTTTGAACAAATAATAACTGATAGCTCAATATTCTCCATGACTTATTAGAATGTCAAGTAGTCCCATGCCAACCAAGCACAGATTCCATTTTATTCGGCAGAGCAGGTAATTACCAATGAATCTCCAGCAGTCCTCTATATCATCCAGGTGCAATCATTGAGATTACTCAGGCTGCATGACTATGACACACTTCGTTCAGAATGGAATGTGAAACCCTGTAGATTATCCCCAAGAGGTATGTTTCAGTTGCAAAATATGTAGCTACATGGACCATACGAGTGGTTGCCAATTACCTTTCTGCCTGAAAAGGTGTTCAGGGAGATACACCAAATTGCCTCATCCCTCTGTGACTAAAATTAAGAATAGTCCATCTAATAATAAGGTTTGCAACATTGTTTGCAGTTTTTATAGTTCATCCAGGGTTTCTGATTGATGTTACCAGACAAACAGACAGCCATGGAACTGTAATTAGCCTTCATTACAAATCCTTGAATTATCCCTGAGTGCTTCAGTCATCAACGTTTTCTCTTGCGCACATGTTGTAGTTCATTTTTTTCTCGTGGCATTTCACTAAAATTGTGGTAAATAACAGCCAAGAGTAATAACAGTTATTAATGCATATCTAAACTAATCTAATATAAAAACTACAGCAAACAGATCATTCAGGATAAAATCCATTTTTTGGCAACAAATCAAGACTCAGCAATTGATAGAAACCTGCCAATGAGCAAAGTGCAAACCGAACCAATCAAATCACTGATTTCTATTTCACTATTGCTTTTTTTTTAACTGAACTTTCTAAAGTCAAGTTGAGGTTTGCAATAGAATGAAGCCTCAAAGGCTACCTAATGCAAGCTAATCGAATTAATAAACATTGTCATTTAGAATTTGAATGGGTGCGTGAGCAGAAGAGAATATTTTTGAGGGAAAGAAAGGCTGGGGTAAATTTTCTACTCATTCGCCAACTTTAAAAACAGGTGTTGGAGCTTAGCTACCCATTAAAGAAGCCACTCACATGTCCCCTTTGATGAAAGACTCTGACGAGGTGTCATCCAGACTCGAGACATTCAGCTCTATTCCCGCTCCACAGAAACTGTCAGATCGACTGAGACTTTGCAGCATTTTCTGCAAATGTCCCCTTTATTGATTGTTAGGGAGCGAGAGACATACTGAAAGAAAGGGGAAAACCAATGGGACAGAGATAAAAGAGTTGTTGCCTTCCTCAATCTCTCTGCCGAGCCAGACACCATGGGCCAGAGGTCCTTTATCTGTTCCATTATTTGTTCTACAGTCAATGTTTAAGAGTCAAGTATAATAACAAGGATAAAGGTAAAAAAAACACATTTACAAAGAGAAAGCTGATGATAAGGGACCTGCAGACTTCTGAAATTTGAAAGGGATGGAGCGAGATGCATGTCTTAAAATGCCACATGATACTGAAGTAGCTTCACTTATTCACTATACCAGCTAGCCATACACTACTTACAATGTGAATCAAATTGATGTTAATGGAACACATGTTGACTGAATGAGTCAATAACCAGCTGGAAGCTTATTTTCCTCCAATGTTGAGGGAGGCAGAGTGTCAATATTCTTAAACATAATGCCGGGTAAGATAACAGTCTTAATAAAATAGCAGGTAAGCATCACAGGCCGAGAAACAAAAGTGATTGTGGCTTAGAGGGAATGGTGTTGAAATTTACAGAGGGTATCATTTTTACCAAACAAAATGGATCTTGACAAAATGAGGGAACAGACTAAAAAATGGGATTCAATGTAAGTAAGTTTATAAAAAAGCAACGACAGAAATTCTGTTCTGAGTAGAAGTGAGAGTTCAGTGCTGTGGAGGGACAGTGGGACTTGGAGCACAGGTTCATAGTCTGAGGCATTGCCTCAGGTTGATAAGGTTGTAAAAATAAAGTTAATAGAATTCTAGATTCTGCCGCAAGCAGCAAAGAATATCCACAAGGTAATGATGAGTCCGTATAAAAACTTAATAAGATCTCAGTTCGAGTAATGTTTGCAGTAACCGGCACTTCAACAAAGTCACTTTGTGAATAGCTATAATATATAAGAAATATGTAATATATATCCAGAACAAGTTCATGAATAGCAGGAAGCCTATGTTTATATAAGTATCGAGGTATTAGAGTGAATACGAACCCTTATACTGCCAAATAAGTATATCTCATGTAGCAAGTAAAATGCCAAGGCTAATGCTTCACCAGATAATAATATGATGATGAAATACATGCTGATGCGAGTGTGAGCAGTCTATTTCTTTTCGACTGTGTCGTGATATCAAGGTGCTAACTTGCAGATGCAATGGGCCTAATTTTAATTCTGTGGGAGTGGGCATGTTTGGAATGGTATAACATTGAGTCCAATAAGCTATTGGCATGTAGGTTATGGTATGGTTAATGCAGGTTATAGTAAGTGACAGACATTTTGATTTTTGGGGTGTGGCGTCCAATCAGTCAAGTTGTCACTGGTTGCTTGATCCCACTCTATAATGGGATATCATTGTAATGGGGCTGAATGGCCTACTCCTGTCTGTGTTACATGTTTCTTAGTCACAATGACTGAGCAAATTTATACAACAGGACCTTGCCATGTGGTTGTGTGATCCTTCATTAGCTCACTGGGCATCTAAAACTATTGAATGAGAGTTAAATCACACTCAATGAAGCCAAATCATTCTGGACAGCATCACCAAAGTTCATTGTGATCATGGAGAAACTATTTGTTTAGAAACTCTCCTGGAATGGGGAAGAGGTTTTATTGGATGGGCTGTCGATCTCTGAGGGAGTATCAAGAATCGCGGGATGGGATTGGAGGAGGGAGAATGTCATGGGCGGGTGGGTCTGTGCTTTCAAGGATCACTTGGATCAAGGGGTTAAATGTAAAGGCTCTCACCTCCGAGGCACCAATGAGCTTGTGAGTTTTCCCAAGGCTTGGAAAACCTGATAGACTAGAATTCAAGTTGAAGATTGATTGACAAAGTTGCTCACAAACTCATTATCAAAGTTAATAATAATAACTTTTATTATGATTAAAGTTCCAACTCACCTCCTTGGATTGAGAGTAACAAGTAGCAATAGTGTAGACACATGCTGAGCATGAATGAAGTAAAATGTCTTTACCCTGAGAGTGGTTAGAATGTGGGAGTTACAACACCAGGAGTACAAGGTGAATAGCGTGGATTAATTTAAGGGGTGACTATTCCTTGCATAATGATATGCTTGTCTAAAAACCTCTTAAACGCCCCTATTGCCTGCACCACCACCCATGGCAGCCCATTCCTGACACTTGCCCCTCACATCTCCTTTGAACTTTCCCCCTCTCACCTTAAGTGCATACCTCCTAGTATTAGACATTTCAACTCAAAATTCTGATTGTCAACCCTATCTGTGCCTCTCATATTTTATAGACTTCTATCAGGTCTCCCCTCAGCCTCTGCCGCTCCAGAGAAAACAATCCTAGTTTGTCCAGCCTGTTCTTATAGCTCACACCCTCTAATCCAGGCAGTAAACCTCCTCTGCACCTCCAAAAACAAATTTAATTGCTGCCTAATCGAAGGATATTAGAGTGCTTTGATAAAAGGACTAATATTTAATTGAGAAACATTCATTATTAGGTGGCACAGTGGAACAGAGGTTGGCACTGCTGCCTCACAGCAGGGATCTTGATTTGATTCCAACGTTGGGTTACTGTCTGTGTGGAGTTTGCATGTTCTCCCCGTGTCTGTGTGGGTTTCCTCTGGGTGTTTCGGTTTCCTCCCACACTCCAAAGATGTGCAGGTTAGATGAATTAGCCATGTCAATTTGCCCCTTAATGCCCAAAGATGTGTAGGTTAGGGGGATTAACAGGGTAAATATGTGGGGTTACAAGGATAGGTCTGGATAAGATATTCCTTCGGAGAGTTGGTGCAGACTTGATGGGCCGAATGGCATCCTTCTGCACTGTAGGGATTCTATGATTCTGAAAAACAGAGCATTTTAATTGAGATATTCACTTTGGAATTGAGATAGTTTGGTAGAAGAACTCTGTGTACATTCTTATTAGGGATTTTTTCTATAAGCATTAGCTATTTTGTACGGATTCCACATTTCAATGCAGTAAATAGCAAACTTTATAAATATGTGCTCTTACCACACAGCATCTTTTGCTGTGAGCACTTATGAGGAAATCATGAACAAACCTCCCATAAATGTCCCATCTATTAGAATTATCCACCGGAAATTTTCTAATATGCAATCTAGACAGAATATGGTCACTTGGTGTGCAGATCCATAAATAGCAAATAAATCTGCTGCTTAGGGGCGGCATGGTGGCACAGTGATGTGGACGGCACGGTGGCACAGTGGTTAGCACTGGTGCCTTACAGCGTCAGGGACCGGGTTCAATTCCCGGCTCGGGTGACTGTCTGTGTGGAGTTTGCATGTTCTCCCCGTGTCAGCGTGGGTTTCCTCTGGGTGCTCCGGTTTCCTCCTACAGTCCAAAAAATGGACTGGTTAGGTGGATTGCCCATGTAAAATTCTCCCTCAGTGTACCCGAACAGGCACCGGAATGCAGCAACTGGGGAATTTTCACAGTTATTTCATTGAGTGTTCATATAAGTCTACTTTATGTAAGGGGTGGCACGGTGGCAAAGTGATTAGCACTGCTGCCACACAGCTCCAAGGACCTGGGTTCGATTCCTGGCTTGGACCACTGTCTGTGTGGAGTTTGCACATTGTCCCCGTGTCTGCGTGGGTTTCTTCCAGGTGCTCCGGTTTCCTCCCACAGCCCAAAGATGTGCGGGTTAGGTGCATTGGCCATGCTTCTGGGATGCGTAGGTTAGGGGAGTTAGCGGGGTAAATATGTGGGGTTATAGGGATAGAGCCCAGGTGGGATTGTGGTCGGTGCAGACTCGATGGGCTGAATGGCCTCCTTCTGCACTGTAGGGTTTCTATGATCTTACCCATGACTAATAAATAAACTTTTATTTTTTAACTATAACATGGTCATTCTGCAAAAGAAGTGCGACAAACTTAATCAGAGGATACATTAATTCAAATAACTGATAGCTTGAAGGATGCACAGGAGTGCACAGATAGTTCAACTGCTTATATCCACTTTACATTGGTTTTACAGCAGTAGTTACACCCTTGGGAATCTGAATAAGCGGCGACAAGAATACATGTGTTACTCCCTCTGCACATAACTGATTCGATCCAATTTCCTTTCAAGGGGCAAGAGTGACATAGCTTATTTTGAGGAATATTCCTGCCAGTTTCGTCCAGCTGCGTAATTTCACCCACTGGGAAAGAGGTGAAATATTTGATAGAGTTTGCTGCTGCTTGGGCAAGATTATCTACAGGTTGACCGGAAGAAAAGACTTGCATTTCTGAAGCACCTTTCATGACCTCAAGGGATCTCAGGATGCTTTACAGCTCATACATTAATTCTGTTGTAATGTCAGAAATGCAGCAGCCAATTTTCTCACAGCAACCTCTCACAATAAGCAATTTGATAATGACCAAATAATCTGCCATTATGCTGTTGACTGAGGGGTAAATATTGAACTGGACATCAGGGATAATACTGCTTTCCTTCCAAATAGTGTAATGGGATCTTTTTGGTCAGCTAATAGGGTCTGAGTTTAACATGTCTCTGAAACACATTCACTCAGTATTGCACAAGAGTCTCGGCCTGGATGCTTGTGCTAAAATCCTGACATGGGACTTCAACCCACAACCTTTTGATTCAAAGCATGGCTTTTCTCATCAGGATGTATTCATTGGATGGGATAGAAACATTGAAAAATAGAAAATAGGAGCAGGGAAAGGCCATTCGGCCCTTTGAGCCTGCTCACCATTCAATATGATCATGGCTGATCCTCTATCTCAGTGTGGTACCCTCACACTCTGCCCATACCCCTTGACATCTTTAGAGTCCAGAAATCCATCTATTTCCTTCTTAAATATATTCAGTGCTTTGGCCTCCACGGACCTCTGTGGTAGAAAATTCCACAGATTCACCACCCTCTGAGTGAAGAAATGTCTCCGCATCGCAGTCCTAAATCGCCCATCCCGTATCCTGAGCCTGTGACACCTTGTTCTAGAACACTCCCTCCCACTCCCACACCTCCACCGACCCTCCCAGTTGTATTTCATTTCCTTCTATTTTATCATTCTGACAGAAGAACTAATCAGATGTATTATATGAGTGACATTTTCAAGTGAGGCACTTTGAGATGTGTTAGTTGTTACAGATAGCAGCTGGAAAGAAACATCATTAATACAGTCATCCGACATTACAGAAGTGACTATACTCCAAACAAAAATTACTTAATTGGTTGCAAAGTGCTTTGGGATGTCTCCAGAACATGAAAGGTGGGATGCATCTTGACAACTTTTTCTTTCTAGACATGTGGCTTGCTGTACATGTGCAGATACTGCAGGATAAAATTAAATTATAAAGTAAGCGTTAGTCAAACCCAATTGCAACATCTCAATTTGATCCAAAAAGGATTTTTAAAAATTGATTATATAGAAGTTTGGATACCTTTGGTTTGATTTATTATTGTCACATGTGTTGGTATACAGTGAAAAGTATTGTTTCTTGCACACTATATAGAGCATACCGTTCACAGAGAAGGAAATGAGAGAGTGCAGAATGTAGTATTGCTGTCATAGCTAGGGTGTAGAGAAAGATCAACTTAATGCAAGGTAAGTCCATTCAAAACTCTGACGGCAGCAGGGATGAAGCTGTTCTTGAGTCGGTTGGTACGTAACCTCAGACTTTTGTATCTTTTTCCCAAAGGAAGAAGGTGGAAGAGAGAATGTCCGGGGTACGTGGGGTCCTTAATTATGCTGGCTGCTTTTCTGAGGCAGCGGGAAGTGTAGACAGAGTAAATGGATGGGAGGCTGGTTTGTGTGATGGATTGGGCTACATTCGTGACCCTTTGTCGTTCCTTGTGGTCTTGGGCAGAGCAGGAGCCATACCAAGCTGTGATACAGCCAGAAAGGATGCTTTCTATGGTGCATCTGTAAAAGTTGGTGAGAGAAAGAGGCAAACCCAACCATGCAGTGTCTGTGAACCACAGTGGTTCATAGACACGTTTGGCTCTCAATTGTATCACCGATCACAAAGGTGCTCACAAGACAAGCCTGAAACACATATCAGGAAACCAGAGACGATTATGGTGATTTTTTGTTGTTAATTTATAGGATTTGGGCATCACCGATTAGGCATTTACTGCCCATTCCTATTTGTCCTTCGAAAGGTGGTGGCACGTCGCCTTCTTGAACTGCTGCAGTCCCTGAGGTGTAGGAATACCCATAGTGCCATTAGGTAGGGAATTCCAGGAGTTTGACCCAACGACAGTGAAGGAACGGCAATATATTTCCAAGTCAGAATAGTGAGTGACTTGGAGGAGAACCTCCAGGTGGTGGTGTTCCCAGGTATCTGCTGCTCTTGTCCTTCTAGATGGTAGTGGATGTGGGTTTATAAGGTGCTGCCTAAGGAATCTTGTTGAGTTCCTGCAGTGCATCTTGAAGATGGTACACATTGCTGCCACTGTTTGTCGGTGATGGAGGGAGTAAATGTTTGTGGAAGGGATAGCAATCAAATGGGCTGCTTTGTCCTGGATGGTCTTGAGCTCCTTGGGTGTTGTTGGAGCTGTGATCATTCAGGCAAGCGGAGAGTATTCCGTCACACTCCTGACTTCTGCTTTGTAGATGGTGGATAGGCTTTGGGGAGTCAAGGGGTGAGTTATACATAATTCCTTAACTAAACACCTCTGGCTCTCCAGCTCCAACTTTTTGTTATAAAATTTAACCCTTTCCTCATCTCACCTTTAGCTCAGGGTTTGTTGTTCCATGTCAATATGTGAAATGCCTTGGGATATCTGCCATGTTCAAGGGACTATATAAATGCAAGATTTTGTTGCAAACTTGTCTCTCAGATGTTCAGTATTGCTTGTAACAGTGGAATGTTCCCACCCGGGATATCCTTGTTGGCAGACCATGCATGGTGCTCCCAGGGGGACAGTCTTTGCAGAGCAGTATAATCTTCATCCACCCTTAAAATGACTCTGGAATCCCGCTGCTGCTATCCACAATATTGGAAGAGTGAACAAGTGTGAAGGTTGGGCCATTGATGTGAAGGGTCAACTGGGCCTTGTCTGTGGGTACCATTTCCTGAGACATCCCAAGTCTAGGAAGTAAACCCCAGCTACATCAATGGCCAACTATTTCCCTCTAACCCATTAGTAAAGATGTGGTTGACACACCAGCACCTTTGTCTCATTATTCAAAATGCCAACGTGCCATGAAATATAACAATGTCAAGGAATGGCATGTATCCAAAACTAACTGTCAGGCACCTGCTGCTTTTGCATGAAGAAGGCAGAAAATAAGCTAGTTTTAGTACATTGCTTAATGCATTCCCACCAAGTCCCTGTATACACTCAATAAAGTTACTATCTGATAAATAAGAGAGTTTAAAAATATTTTTAGAACAATGTATTACTTGTTTCATCCAAACATATGCATAACCTTCTGGTTTCCCAGTGTTGTATTTGGGGGCTACCCTAAAGACGCGCTGGGGAATCCCTCTTGGATGTTCCGAGGTAAGGGTTTACACAGCAATTGTCCAGAAGTGCCATCTTCTCCTGGACAATTGCGCTGGGCTGGGAACCATCTGACAAAGTGATTTAAATTGTTAACTTCAGATGGTTCTGCCGGTTTTTTGATTTGATTTGATTTATTATTGTCACATGTATTAACATACAGTGAAAAATATTGTTTCTTGCGCGCTATACAGACAAAGCATACCGTTCATAGAGAAGGAAACAAGACAGTACCTGATAGTCACTCTGGAAGGAAAAAGAAACAAACTCCAGAGTAACCCAGAAAAAACCCAGACCCTGCCTCACCATGGGACACCCCACACACAACACACACACACACACACACATGACCCCCCCACGGGACCCACCCCAGCAGCCCCTCCCTCCTCCTCTGACCCGACCCCACCACCCGCTCTCTCCTGATCTTCCTCCAATTGTCTGAACCACTTACCTTTGAAACTTACCTTCTCCCTTTCAATTGTCCCCTTCAACAGTTCCTGTAGGGCAGCCCAGTGCTGCAAAAAGGAGGGTGTTCCTTTCTTGCCTGTACTCCAGGGCTGTTCTTCGCTGCTCCTGCCTCACCCACCCTGAGTGAGGAAGGTTGGGTAACACAGGGGTTTTGGAATTTCAACGTGGGTAAATTCATCCAATCTCTGTCAGATTGCCACTCTGAGGAAGCTGCGGGCCATTAACTGATATGCCAACCTTAGAACACAGAGGAATTGTGACTTCAGACTGTAATTTTATATCAGTGAGTTAATTTCATTTTATTCACCATTCTGGAACGTTGATTTGAAGGGAAATTAGATTACTTCCCATGGCAATCTATAACCCAAGCTAATTTATTAATTTATGATCTTCTGAATTTTATTAGTGCTACAGATTAACAGTGTGAACTTACCCATAATGCAAAATAGGAGGGTCAACAACTATACATCAAACTCAAATAGAACAAGATCGCTAACAACCAGTGAAATTAGGGGCCCAATTCTCCCATTGCGACCCTCAACTTTTCTGGTGGGCCGGGTCAGGAGATGCGCGTGTCGGCCATTTTGCGGGTTCCCCGTGAGTGTTTACGACCTGCGCACATCTCCCAACCGGAAGAAAATGGCGCCACCGGGAACGCGTGGAAAACCAGCGGCAAGTGAGGTAAGTAATTTGACTATGTTTTGCATATATTTGAAATGTATTTTAAATGTGATTATCGGGACCGGCACAGAACTTGCTGGGCCCAATAGCATCTCGCACCCCGCCAAGAGTACTTCATTCTGGTGGGGTTTAGAGTAGCTCCTCACGTTCAGGGAACTAGCGGGAGACCACACCAGAATGAAGATGGGGCAATCGGGGCCTCCAGGGGGTCGGGCAGTGGGGGGGGGGGGGGGGGGGGGGAATGCCCCGTAGGCGTGGGCACCCTGGCAGTGCCCAAAGGGCAAAGTGCCCATGCCCAGGGGCACCTTGGCACTGCCCATCAGGCATTGGGCCCTTGGGGCGTTTGGTGGGGTTGGGGGGGTCCCGCTGCCACTTTGCATAGGGATCGATCTAGGATGGAGGGAGGCCAGTGATTGGGGTGGGCTTGGGGGTGGAGGGGGGAGGGGTCTGCTGGGGGGGGGGGGGCTGCATCCCGGGAGGGGTCTGACCCTGGGGGGAGTCAGCAGGGGGGGTCTGCAGAAGTGAGGGGGGTGGGAGGATCACCACTGGTGGGGGTGGCGGGGGGGGGGGTGGGCTGGACATTGGGGTGGGCTGGACATTGGACATTGGGGCACACTGGGACAGGGGGGGTGTCAGGGCTGGCCCGGGAATTGCTGTGGGTGCCGCGATCGGGCCGTGGGGGGCTGGAGGGACAGCACTGCGGGGATCCTGGGCTGGCCAGCAAATGGGGAGCAAATGGGGAGTCTGACAGATCGGGGCCACTGTGCATGCACAGAGTTCCAGAACTGTCAGACTCCAGCGCGAATAGGCCCCCCTGGGTTTTTAAAGATATTCATGACTGGGTCCACAGAGTGCGGTGATTCAGGTCTGAAATTCCACTGAAAAAACAGTTGTGATCTAGAACAGTTTTCCCACCAATTCAGCACTTTTGGAAGAATCACCCCCTCGCTTTCCCTGTTGGAAAAGGACTTACAACCATTCATACTTTTTCTGTTTGTATTTCATGGGATGTCGGTATCCTTGGCAAGGCCAGCATTTGTTGCCCATCCCTTGTTGCCCTTTCCAGACGAGGTCAGGAGAGCAGATTTATTTCTCTAAAGTGAACCAGATGGGTTTTTACAACAACTGACAGCCGCTGTCATGGTAACCATGACTGAGATTTTATATTCTGAGTTTATGAATTGAATTAAAATCCCACCCAGCTGTTGTGGTGAGATTTGGACCTATGTCCCCAGGCCTGAGCCTCTGGATTACCAGCAAAGTAGCATGACCAACATCACCTGACAAAGTATCAGATTGGTTAATCTTTCAAAGGCCACATGACAAAGAAATCCTTGGAAAGATGAAGCAACAGTTCCCATTGAAGGGAAGGGAAATAAAAGTGAAAAGTTAATGTGCTGACCAAGAAAAAACAGATTCAGAATGAGATCATTATCAAGATCCGTGTTATGTGTATCTGTATCTTGCCCTTGGCCAGTTGCTTACTTTGCCTTTCTGTCAATTTCACCATCTATTAGTAACCCATGTTTAGTTGCAACATCATGTTGTGCAAAGCAGACTTCAAACAGCTGATTAAGATGGTGCCAAATACACAGGCGACATGATAAACTCCTTTCAGTTTGGTTAACACACCGACATTTTATTTCCAAAATCCTTACAGTGTGTTCAATTACTAAGCCTGAAGCAAACAATACCTCACTCTATTGATTTCTCTGAGGAATTTGTAGATGTTTCACCAGAGTTATTTGGCAATGCTTCGGGCTGTTTCTTCTTCAGCCAGATGAATGTACACATGTCCAATGATCAAGGCATACTCAGCAGCATTGGTGGTTCAGTGGTAGAATTCTTGCCTGCCATGTGGGAGGCCTAAGTTCAATTCCTGGCCAATAGAAGAACAGTGTTTCAAGTGCTGGAGTGGGGTGACTAGGGGATTTTTACAGTAACTTCATTCAGTGCTAATGTAAGTCTACTTGTGACAATAATTCTTAAATTTAATCTATAATACTCAACTTCTTGCCTGCTCTCCTCTCTCACCCCAACACAAGACTTGAAACACACAAACAGCAGTTGATCTACAATTAATTCCCTCAGCTCAAATATTCATTTGTGGAACATGGGGCCTATTCCCACTGGAGATTTATTCATTCATGGCACGTGGGCGTCACTGGGCGGCCAGCATTTATTGCCCATCCCTAGTTGTCCTTGGAAAGTCAACCACATTGCTGTGGCTCTGGAGTCACATGTAGACCAGACCAGGTAAGTACAGCAGATTTCCTTCCCTAATAGTGAACCAGATGGGTTTTTCCAACAATTGGCAATTGATTCATCGTCATCAGTGGATTCTTAATTCCAGATTTTTTTTGTTAAATTCAATTTCACCATCTGCCGTGGCGGGATTCGAACCCGGGTCCCCAGAACATCAACTGAGTTTCTGGATTAATAATTGAACGATAATACCGCGAGGCTATCGCCTCCCGCAAATAATTTGAACAAGGGTGTTTTCCAAAGTAAATAATTTGCAAAACTTTCAAAAGCATTATTTTTCAATTAAGTTTGATCTTCTCAGAGTGATCTCGATCAGAATTGTCAAGATGGAATGTAGAGTATGAGAGTTCAGCATTCTTCTGGGACGTTTTTTTTGAGATACCAACAGACTCTGTTCTGGTACGCTGGGAAAAAATACCTGCAATCATGTCAGGCATTTTAGGGTGGTCGGGCTTCCCTCCCTGCCATCCAAAGAAGGTGCCCTGCATTTAACGGTGTAACAAGTGTCCATTGGCTGGAGATGGGTCTCCCGCCCCTCAGTCAGGAAGAATTCCCGTCTCAGAGAGCTGCCGGGCAATTTGATTGGCTGGCAGCTCGCTAGTCCCAGCAGCGCCAGAAGCTGTAGTGGACAGAACTGGAACTGCAAGCAATCCCCAGAGACTAAGTGCTGGGAATCTCGGGCCAGGTAAGTCTGGGGGTCTCGGGGGAAGGGAAAGGAGGTGAGGTCAGGCCTGGAAAGTGTGGACAGGGGTACAGGAGAATATTGAGGCGGGCACTCCCCCTTTCCCACTCGAGACCTGGACAGGGTCACTGGGTTTCTTCCGGGTGCTCTGGTTTCCTCCCACAGTCCAAAGATGTGTGGGTTAGGAAGATTGGCTATGGTAAATTGCCCCCTAGTGTCAGGGGGGACTAGCTAGAGTAAATGCATGGGGTCATGCGGATAGGGCCTGGGTGGGATTGTGGTCAGTGTAGACTCGATGGGCCGAATGGCCTCGTTCTGCACTGGAGGATTCTATGATTCTATGATATTACACTTTACAGACTTCCCCCCTGTCCTTGATCTCCTCCCGCCAGCCTAAAACTGAGGTTGGGCAACAAACAGCCCTCACATGGTCATTAATTGGCCACCTAAGCTCCTCAGTTGGGACAAGGTCAGAGGGGAGAGGCTGGGCCTAGGTCTCATCCATTCCATTGTAAAGTTATGGTGAGGTCAGGTTTGTGTTAATGCTGTGATCCTGTGCTGTAGTTCTCACTAAAAACAGCTATTGTTAATTGGGAAAAGGTTGGGGCATTTATTCTGAAGTAGATATAAGAACTGCTTTTCAGCTGTGTGGGAGGAAGGGAAGGGGAGTCTGTGTCTGTGTTTTCTGGGCTAGATGAACAAACCTGTGCTGAGGAAAGGCTGGCTCCAGAGTCCTCCTTCACTCAGCGAATGAGGAAATGATTTTGAACAGGGTGAATGTGAGTTCAGTGGGAAGGCCATCGGAGGAATTTTGCAAGCCCACCCCTCTGTCTACAAACCCACCGCTGGGCAATCGTAAAGATCTGCGCAATGTTTATTTTTGATATTTGGATTATCAGAAATTTTGACACGAGTGCAGCAGAATTTGCAAGATATTTCCACACAGAAAAAGTTTACAACTCATCACAGAGAACAGATAGGTTGTAAAAGTCTACCTTAAACATGCTTACAAGGCAGGAAAATTTACATTAGAGAATCTTACCGTGGACGGTGAAAAATGCATCGACTGATGCAAGTGTATTTCGTCACCAGGTTATCCATTGCCTCAGGATTATACTTTATTATACTTTTATAATGTACAATAACCCTACCAGCAGGGATCTGACATGCACCAATGGCAAGGAAGGCATACATTTATGTCATGCCAAGCACAGTTCTTTGAACATTGATCACATTGATTGCAGTGATTATTTTTGGCAAATTGTAGCAATCATTTTATGGATACAAAGACAAAGAACTAAGAACAGAACAGCACAGGAACAGGCCATTCGGCCCACCAAGCCTGCGCCAATCACGTTGTCCTTCCTAGACCAACCGCCTGTATCCCTCTATTCCCCATCTGTTTATATGTCTATCCAGATAGGTCTTAAATGTTGCTAATGTGTCTGCCTCGACCATCTCACTTGGCCGTGCATTTCAGGCTTCCCCTCTGTGTAAAAACTTCCCCCGCACATCTCTACTGAACCTTTCCCCCCTTACCCTGAACATTGTAATTGTCATTTCTGCCCTGGGAAAAAACTTCCAACTGTTCACCTTATCTATGCTCCTCATAATTTTATAAACTTCTATCAGGTCGCCCCCTCAGCCTCCGTCTTTCCAGGGAGAACAATTCCAGTTTATTCAATCTCGCCTCATATAACATCCTGGTAAACCTTTTCTGTACTCCTTTCAAAGCCTCCACATTCTTCTGGTAGTGTGGCAACCAGAATTGGACACAGTATTCCAAATGTGGCCGAACCAAAATTTTATATAAGTGTAACATAATTTGCCAACTTTTATACTCGATACCCCGGTCGATGAGGGCAAGCGTGCCATATGCTTTCTTCACCACCTTTTCCACCTGTGCTGCCACTTTGAAGGATCTGTAGACCTGTGCTCCCAGATCTCTGTGCGTCTATGCTCCTGATGGTTCTGCCATCTATTTTACAGCTCCCACCTGAATTGGATCTACCAAAATGCTACACCTCGCATTTGTCTGGATTAAATTCCATCTGCCATTTCTCTGGCCAATTTTCCAGCCTATCTATATCCTGTTGTATTCTCTGACAATTTTCATCGCTATCCACAACTCCAGCAATCTTAGTATTATCTGCAAACTTGCTAATCAGACCAGCTACATTTTCTTCCAAGTCATTTATATATGTTATAAACAGCAGAAGTCCCAGCACTGATCCTTGTAGAACACTACTAGTTACAGATCTCCATTCAGAAAAACACCTGTTCACCGCTATCCTCTGTCTTCTATGGCCAAGCCATTCTGAATCCATCTAACCAGCTCACCCTGATCCCATGTGATTTAACCTTTAGTACTAACCTACCATGAGGGTCCTTGTCAAATGCTTTACTAAAGTCCATGTAGACAACATCCACGGCCCTTCCCTCGTCAATCATTTTCTTTTCACTTCCTCAAAAAACTCAATCAAATTAGTGAGACATGACCTCCCGCATGCAAAACCATGCTGTCTGTTGCTAATAAGACCACTCAATTTCAAAGGTATAGAGATCCTATCCTGAAGAATGTTCTCCAACAATTTCACTATCACTGATGTCAAGCAGTATAGAAAAGCTCGAAAATGATAATGAAACAATGGCTAGTTAATTTGTTTGTGTATCGAGAGAGAATATTAGTCAGGGGAGCCGAGGTAGCTCCTGCATCTGATGCCATATCCAATGCTCACCTGAAATATCAGATCAGTAAAAATGGCTCATCTCACCTGAAGGACACCTCAAGGATTATTGTACTCTGTCAGCACTGCAGTTAACCTTCTATACTCAACTGCATAATTGGCACAGTGGCAAGAATGGTTAGTATTGCTGCCTCATAGTGCCAGGGACCCGGATTCAATTCCAGCCTCAAGTCACTGTCTGTGTGGAGTTTGCACGTTCTCCCCGTGTCTGTGTGGGTTTCTTCCGTGTGCTCTGGTTTTTTTCACACTCCTAAATGTCCGGAATAGGTTGATTGGCCATGCTAAATTGCCTCTTAGTGTTCAAGGGGATTAACAGGGTAAATGCGTGGGGTTACGGGGACCGGGCACGGGTGGGATTGTTGTTGGTGCAGACTCGATGGGCACCTTTGGCACTGTATGGATTCTATTCTATGATTCTACGCAACAATTCTAACATTCCTTTAATATTTTGCATGAGTTATATTTGATAAACATCAAACATTCATCAAAATGATGGTGGAATCTGCTTCTTCCCCAACCTCATTCTGCTTTTTTTTTTACAATCTTCCTTATCTTCAATCATCTTGAGACATGTCACACGGGGGTCTGATGCAATCATAGTTTATAGGTTTCTTTGTCATTGATCTAATTGAACTATAAATATTGTACGTACACAGCCTTGTATATATTGTTAAAATAAAGTAACAATTCTATTGAAAGTTCTGTGGGTAGAGCGCTGTGACCAAGGATACAACATTTGTTCCCTATGCTATTTCTGAAGAAGGTGTTGACATATTCAGGGGCTACTTTTATATTTACTGTTCTTACAAATCATTAACATGGTGAACAGAATGACTTCACTCAAACACATGAACAACTAATTACCCGACAACATTACTGTCAGGTAATTTCAATCCCAGTGCGACCTAATCACTTACTGCACATCCTGCAGAAATGTTATAATTTTGAAAGTAAATCTCAGATAAGAACATGTATTTGGTATGTTTATGTTGCAGAATGCCATATCACATCCTGCATTCATGAAGTACAATGAACAAAGAAAATTACAGCACAGGAATAGGCCCTTCAAGCCTGCACCGACCATGCTGCCTGTAAAGGCTCCCTCTCTAGACACAGTCAAGAAATTTTGCAGCTTCCTGGTGGGGAATTGGACCCTGGTGTCCCACGTGACAGGCGGGATACCAACCACTGCACTAACGAGGAAGCAGAAGAGGTTTATGTAACTATCCTTTGTCCAGGCTTTCAGCTAGTGTTGTTCCAGGATCAGAGCCTGCCTCAGAAATTGTCCAATCTACTATTAATAGATCTTTGATGTTGCTTTAATTACCTCATTCGCATTCCTTTGATGATCTCCGGAATGACATTAGTAATGCAAAACGTATTACCACAGTTCACTGCATTCGTAAATTCTTATTATTACATAAGGCCGAGTGAATATTCTTATTTGTGTCATATCTCAGTTGAAGAGGACAACCTTTCTAATGATAGATAAAAGGTTGAAGCACTATGACCCACAATAGCCTTGCTTTAGGGTTATTTCATTGCAAAGTTATTACTGATCCATTAGAATGTCGCCTCCGACATCGCAAATTACCACTAAATGCCGTTAAAGATTAATTTGCACTCGCTGCTGTAAGTAGCTTAACAAGTCAAGTATGCAGCTTTTGACCCTGATAGGTTACCATGGAGTGACACTGAAATCCAAAACATTGTAGAATTTCATTTTTAGCAAAGAGATTCAAGAAGCCAAGACTTAGACAAGTTAAATTAGTCACAGAGGAGTAGGCCCTGAGGAATGACCCACAAATGCATCAAAGCAAAGCGCCAAAGCAAAAGTCTTTGGAGTAGAATTTGAAATCCATTTTATCCGGATGTTGAAGATTATAAAATATTATTATGATTCACTTCATTATCCCAATCTTTACAGTAGACAACACATCATGAGCTAATGCACTATTTCTAATTTCCAAATTAAGCTGATCACAATGCAGTAAGACTAAGGGAAATAGCTCTTCTTGACCTTTGGTCTACCAAAGATTTTCATCTGGCTTCCAGCTATGGCGGACCTACATTATGGAAGGTGGCCATCAAAATAAATAGAAAAGTTACATCCTGATGACTGTCCTTAAAGAAATAATAGCCAGAATTGGATTAACAGGCTATTAATTGCATCCCATTTCTGAGCTGGCACTAATGTATTTTTATTTATTCTTTCACACGGTATGGGTATCACTGACTTGGCCAACATCTGTTACTCATCTCTTGTTGTCTCTTGCTTCAAAGACTATTTCGTCGGGTGGATGGAGCTATTACAAGGGGGCATAACTATAGGGTTCGTGGTGAGAGATACAGGAAGGATATCAGAGGTAGGTTCTTTATGCAGAGAGTGGTTGGGGTGTGGAATGGACTGCCTGCAGTGATAGTGGAGTCAGACACTTTAGGAACATTTAAGCGGTTATTGGATAGGCACATGGAGCACACCAGGATGATAGGGAGTGGGATAGCTTGATCTTGGTTTCAGATAAAGCTCGGCACAACATCGTGGGCCGAAGGGCCTGTTCTGTGCTGTACTGTTCTATGTTCTATGTTCTTGTCCTCAAGAAGGGAGTGATGAGCTGCCCTCTTGAAGCCATGGAGTCCATGTGGTGTAGATGCACCCACAGTGCTGTTAGGGAGGGAGTTCCAGGATTTGGAGCCAGTGATAGTGAAGGAATGGCGATATATTTCCAAGTCTGGATAGTGTGTGACATGGGGGGAACTTGCAGGTGTTGATGTTCTCAGGTATCTGCTGCCCTTCAAGGTAGTGCTGGCCTGGGTTTGGAAGTCATGCTGCTGTTGGAGTCCAGGTGAGTTGCTGCAGTGCATCTTGTGGATGGTACACATGGCTGCCACTGTGTGTTGATGATGGAGAGAGTGAATGTTTGAATTGGTGGATGCCAATCAAACAGGATGATTTTCCCTGGAGAGTGTCAAGCTTCACGAGGGTTGATAGAGCTGCAAGTGGAGAGTATTCCATCACACTCCTGATTTGTGCCTTGTAGCTGATAAACAAACTTTGAGGGGGTCAAGAGGTGAATTACTCACCTCAGAATTCCCAGACATGCTCTTGTAGCTGGAGCGTTTATCTGGCTGGTCCACTTTAGTTTCTGGTCAATGGTAACACCCGTTGATAATGTGGGATTCAGTGATGGTAATGCCGTTAAATATCCAGGAGAGATGTTTAGATTCTCTCCAGTTGGAGATGGTCATAGCCTAGCACCTGTGTGACACAAATGTTACTAGCCACTCACATATCAACTCAAGGAGTGGCACTGTGGCACAGTGGTTAGCACTGCTGCCTCACAGCGCCAGGGACCCGGGTTCAAATCCAGCCTCAGATGACTGCGTGTGGAATTTGCACATTCCCCCCATGTTTATGTGGGTTTCCTCTGGGTGCTCTGGTTTCACAGTCCAAAGATGTGCGTGTTAGGTTGATTGGCCATGCTGAATTGTCCTTTAGAGTCAGGGGTACTGGCAGGGTAAATATGTGGGGTTATGGGGATAGGGCCTCGGTGGGATTGTTGTTGGTGCAGGCCCGATGGGCCAAATGGCCTCCTTCTGCATTGTAGGGATCCTATGCTTCTATAATTAATGTTCTTCAGGTCTTTCTGAAGACCTGATATGAACACAGACTGCTTCAGTATCTGAGAAGTTGGAAATAATGTTGAAAATTGTGCAATAATGTTGACTCTTAACCGCCCTCCAAAGCCGTTCAGTTCAAGGCCAATTTGGGACTGGCAATAAATGCTGGCTCACCGAGTGATGTCCACATTGCATAACTGAATAAAAAGAAAAATCACCAGCTGAAACCTCCACTTTTGACCTTATGATGGAGGGAAGGTCATTGATGAAGCAGTTGAAGATAGTTGGGGGCCAGGACACTAACCTGAGGAACGCCTGCACTGCTGTCCTGGGTCTGAGATCATTGATCTCCAACAACCACAGCCACCTTCCTTTGTGCTCAATATGATTCCAAACTATGGAGATTGTTCCCCCGTTTTCCATTGAATTCAGTTTTGTTAGGGCTCATTGATGCCATACTCAATCAAATGCAGAATGACTGCTACATTTGTCTACTTCACAGTAATTATAGAAAATTAAGGCTCCTGGTAATGGGGACAATTAATTAGCATTGATTAGGCAATTGATTAACAGACAGAAAGCAGAGTGTACGAATAAATGGGTCATTTTCAGCCTAGCAGACTGTAAACAATAGGGCACTGCAGTGATCAGTGCTTGGGCCTCAGCTATTTACAATCAATATTAATGAAGTTGCTGAGGAGACCCAATGAAATGTAATCAAGCTTCCTAATGATACAAAGTTAGGTGGGAAAGTGAACTGTGAGAAGGACACAAAGAGGCTGAATATATATGATAGAAAGGTAAAGTGAGTAGACAGGAAGATGGCAGGTTGAATATAATGTGACGAAATGTGAAGTCAATTACTTTGGACAGAAGAATTGGAACTCAGAGCATCTTTATGTGGTGGGAAACTGAGAAATATTGATTATTAGGGGAGCTATGTTATTGTGCATGAATCACAGTAAGTTAACATGCAGGTACAACAAACAATTAGGAATGCAACTGGTATGGTAACCGTGATTACAAAGAGTTGGAGTATGAGTAATGAAGACTTACCACAGTTGAGTAGAGCCATTGTTATATAACATCTGGAGTACAGTGAGCATTTTGGTCTCTAGTTAAGGAAGGATATACTTACCGTAGTAGCAAGTACAGCAAAGGTTAATTAGATAGATTCTTTTGATTTGATTTGATTTATTATTGTCACATATATTAACATACAGTGAAAAGTATTGTTTCTTGCATGCTATACAGACAAAGTATACTGTTCATAGAGAAGGAAATGAGAGAGTGCATAATGTAGTGTTATAGTTATAGCTAGGGTGTAGAGAAAGATCAACTTAATGCAAGATAAGTCCATTCAAAAGTCTGACAGCAGCAGGGAAGAAGCTGTTCTTGAGTCGGTTGGTACGTGACCTCAGACTTTTGTATCTTTTTCCCAAAGGAAGAAGGTGGAAGAGAGAATGTCTGGGGTGCATGGAGTCCTTAACTATGCTGGCTGCTTTGCCGTGGCAGCGGGAAGTGTAGACAGAGTCAATGGATGGGAGGCTGGTTTGCGTGATGGATTGGGCTACATTCACGACCATTTGTAGTTTCTTGTGGTCTTGGACAGAGTAGGAGGCATACCAAGCTGTGATACAACCAGAAAGAATGCTTTCTATGGTGCATCTGTAAAAGTTGATGAGAGTCGTCGCGGACATGCCAAATTTCCTTAGTCTTCTGAGAAAGTAGAGGCGTTGGTGGGCTTTCTTAACTATAGTGTCAGCATGGGGGGACAAGGACAGGTTGTTGGTGATCTGGACATCTAAAAACCTGAAGCTCTTGATCCTTTCTACTTCATCCCCATTGATGTAGGCAGGGACATGTTCTCCTTTACGCTTCCTGAAGTCAATGACAATCTCCTTCGTTTTGTTGACATTAAGGGAGAGATTATTGTTACTGCACCAGTTCACCAGATTCTCTATCTCATTGCTGTACTCTGTCTCGTCATTGTTTGAGATCCGACCCACTACGGTGGTGTCGTCAGCAAACTTGAAAATCGAATTGGAGGGGAATTTGGCCGCACAGTTATAGGTGTATAAGGAGTATACTAGGGGACTGAGAACACAGCCTTGTGAGGCACCAGTGTTGAGGATGATTGTTGAGGAAGTGTCGTTGCCTATCCTTACTGATTGTGGTCTATGAGTTAGGAAGTTCAGGATCCAGTCACAGAGGGAGGTGCCGAGGCCCAGGCCACGGAGTTTGGAGATGAGTTTCGTCGGAATAATAGTGTTGAAGGCTGAGCTATAGCCAATAAATAGGAGTCTGACAATGGTGTCCTTGTAAATTACATAAATGACCTGGATGAGGAAGTGGAGGGATGGGTTGGTAAGTTTGCCGACGACACGAAGGTTGGTGGGGTTGTCGATAATCTGGAGGGATGTCAGAAGTTACAGAGGGACATAGATAGGATGCAAAACTGGGCGGAGAAGTGGCAGATGGAATTCAACCCAGATAAATGCGTAGTGGTCCATTTTGGCAGGTTGAATGGGATGAAGGAGTACAATATAAAGGGAAAGACTCTTAGTACGGTAGAGGATCAGAAGGACCTTGGGGTCCGGGTCCATAGGACTCTAAAATCAGCCCCGCAGGTGGAGGAGGTGGTTAAAAAGGCGTATGGTGTGCTGGCCTTTATCAATCGAGGGATTGAGTTTAGGAGTCCGGGAATAATGATGCAGCTATATAAGACCCCCGTCAGACCCCACTTGGAGTACTGTGCTCAGTTCTGGTCGCCTCATTACAGGAAGGATGTGGAAAAGATTGAAAGGGTGCAGAGGAGATTTAGAAGGATGTTGCCTGGATTGAGTGGCATGCCTTATGAGGATAGGCTGAGGGAGCTTGGTCTTTTCTCCTTGGAGAGATGTAGGATGAGAGGAGACCTAATGGAGGTATATAAGATGTTGAGAGGCATAGATCGGGTGGACTCTCAGAGGCTTTTTCCCAGGGTGGAAATGGCTGCTACGAGAGGACACTGGTTTAAAGTGCTGGGGGGTAGGTACAGGGGAAATGTTAGGGGGAAGTTTTTCACACAGAGGGTGGTGGGCGAGTGGAATCGGCTGCCGTCAGTGCTGGTGGAGGCAAACTCAATAGGGTCCTTTAAGAGACTCCTGGATGAGTACATGGGACTTAATAGGATGGAGGGTTATAGGAGGCCTAAAAGGTGGGGCACAACTTGTGGGGCCGAAGGGCCTGTTTTGTGCTGTGGTTTTCTGTGTTTCTATGTTTCTATGTTACCTAGGTGTTCCAAGGTTGAGTGCAGGGCCAGGGAAATGGCATCCGCTGTGAACCTGTTGTGGTGGTAGGCAGACTGTAGTGGATCCAGGTAGCCTGGGAGTCTGGACTAACCTTTCGAAGCACTTCATAATGATGGATGTCAGAGCCACCGGCCAATAGTCATTAAGGCACGCTGCTTGGTTTTTCTTAGGTACCGGGATGATGTTTGTCTTCTTGAAGCAGAGAGGGACCTCAGATTGTTGTAAAGCGAGGTTGAAGATGTCTGTGCATACCTCGCCAGCTGATCCGCACAATGGAGAGTGGGGATGAGGAGTGTTTCCCACTGTTGAGGTCGACGGGAAACCACGTCTGCCCCGACCTCAGTAACTATGCACCCAGGGGCTTTGTGCCATATTCCATGGTGGGACTGGCTTAATTGTGCATGGCCTGCCATCATATTTGGGTGCCTTATAGAAAAAGCACCCAAAATCACTAACCCTTCATTGAAAAGTGAAGATAGTCCTTCTGAAGAAAGAAGATGGATCTCCAGGACAATCTGAGGTTGGACCTCTTTGATGACACTGAAGCTGGAAGATCTTCCTGACAGATGATAGCCCCCACCCACTGCTGTGGTGTTCCAGGGTCACTGGTGGCCTCCATCCCAACTTTGGGGGCAGCCCAAGCATTTTTGAGATAAATCCTGAATTCTGTACATCATGATTATGGGGTGGGATTGGCTAAACCATGACCAGGTTTTCAATGGTCATTCTTACTGGTTCAGGATTCAGTTCACTGGATCACTGCTTGGCCACATTCCCAATTCATCATTCCAAGATTCAGCTAATTGAGCTGGAAGGCTTTTCAAATTATATTCATTCTCTCAGTTGCTCAGACAATAACAATGGTGTTACCATCACTGAATCCCGCACTGTCAATATCCTTAGGGTTACCATTGACCAAAAATTCAACTGGACTCACCACATAAACACAGTGACTACAAGAGCAGGTCAGAGGTTAGAAATACTGTGGCGAATAACTCACCTCCTGACTCCCCAAAGCCTATCCACCATCTACAAGGCACAAGTCAGGAGTGTGATGGAATATTCCCCACTTGCCTGGATGGGTGCAGTTCCAACAACACTCAAGAAGCTTGACATCATCCAGGACAAAGCAACCTGCTTGGTTAGCACCACATCTACAAACATTCAATCCCACAACCACTGACGCTCAGTAGCAGCGGTGTGTACTATCTACAAGATGCACAGCAGCAATTCACCAAAGATCCTTAGACAGCACCTTCCAAACCCATGACCACTTCCATCTAGAAGGACAAGGGCAGCAGATACATGGGAACACCACCACCAGCAAGTTCCCCACCAAACCACTCACCGTCCTGACTTGGAAATATATCGCCGTTCATTTGCAGTCGCTGGGTCAAAATCCTGGAATTCCCTTCCTAATGGCATTATTGGTCAACCCACAGCAAATGGACTGCAGCGATTCAAGAAGGCAGCTCACCACCACTTTCTCAAGGGAAACTTGGGATGGGCAATAAATGCTGGCCAGCCAGCGACACCCAAGTCTTACAAATGATTTTAAAAATTGGCACATCTTCAAAATGTTGATAGAATCAGAAAATATTTATTTCACTGAGAAACCAGCTGATGTACGTCAATGGAGCTGTTGAAAGGTTCACTGTGGTATGTTTAAGTAATCTTCAGTACTTTTAAATTAGGTTACCCCCAGTAACAGCCCAGACACCGATTGAAAATGCTTGGTTTTTGGTGATCGATACACCCATTTTCAACTTTAGTAATCAAACTATAACAGATAACTTCTCTTAAATACACCAAGAAATCAGTTTTAATTAAAAAAAAATGACTTATTAAATTCTATTCCTTTGCCCAATTGTGCAGGTTTGTGGGAGGCTTGCGATGAACCAAGTTAATTTTACTGAAAGCTGGAATTGAAGCCTAACAAGTGCAATTTTATGGTGGCACAGTGGTTAGTGCTGCTGCCTCACAGCTCCAAGGACCTGGGTTAAATTCCTGGCTTGGGTCGCTGTCTGTGTGGAGTTTGCATGTTATCCCAGTGTCTGCGTGGGTTTTCTCCGGTTTCCTCCCACAGTCTGAAAGATGTACTGGTCAGGTGCATTGACCCGAACAGGTGCCGGAGTGTGGCGACTAGGAGAATTTCACAGTAACTTCATTGCAGTGTTAACGTAGGCCTTACTCGTCACTAATAAATAAACTTTTAAACTTTATTTTGGGGAATTTCCCAAAATTCCAACTTGTACCCAAAGCAGAAACTTTACCCCTTAGAGTGGAATGATACTTAGTGGAGAGAAAGGACAGTTAGGTTTAGCTTTGACAAGTATCTCCTTAATAATTAATGCATCGATCATTGTGCAGTAATGTATTTCAGCAGTATTTAAATTACTGTGTAAAATGCAAACTTGTGGGAATCAAGTCAAGAGCATACTGTACAGCAAGCGAATGGCAAAAATCACTGCACAAACAAAAATTGCTGTCTGAATTTAAATTTAAAACTTAAAAAACAATTGATTTTATGAACCAAGTTAATTATATATAGATTTTACTTTTAACTTCAGGGATTTTCACAGAGGTGCTTTTAATCATTAACTGTGTTAATTTACAGACTTTTTTTGCTCAGGTGGTGGAGAAAGAATTGATGATTTTACTGCCAGCAGTGTTATCTTGCACAATGTGACTTTCAAAGTTTGAAATAATATTCTTTATAATTACAGTCAAGGATTGTAAATATGGATGAAAAGTTCCTTCTGTTCGAATGGTATTGTCATCGTGAATCATTTGGCAGCACTGAAGCTATGAAGTTAAGTTGCTCAATAGAGTTTAACGTTTATTTACTAGTACCACAAGTAGGCTTACATTAACACTGCAATGAAGTTATTGTGAAAATCCCCTATTCAGCCACAGCCTGTTCAGGTACACAGAGGGAGAATTTAGCATGACCAATATATCTAACCAGCACGTCTTTTGGACTGTGGGAGGAAACTGGACCAGCTGGAGGAAACCCATGCAGACACAAGGAGAACGTGCAGACTCCACACAGGCAGTGACTCAAGCCAGGAATCGAACCTGAGTGCCTGGTGCTGTGAAGCAGCAGTGCTAACCACGGTTCCACCGTGCCACTAAATATATCACAATTTCTGTTACCTTAACACATTATGGTGTAATGTACCTGCAACAATTCATATAACGCATTGCTTGTTAAATGGCAGTACCATTCTCAAGTCACTCAATCCCTGTCATTCCAAATTGCTGCCAATTAGTATTGCTTAAAGTGCACTGATAGCCCACCTGACAGACTGAGAAGACAGGCCTGTGCATCAATGTGTCTGAGGTGGCACATCTGAGAAGGGAAGCTCTGACAGTTTCTCCCACAGCCTGATCCCCAAGTTGTAGCACTTAGAGCTATGGCTGATTGTCTTGAGACAGTGTAATCTAATGTCAAGTATGTTTTTTTTAAAGATTTCTTCACCAGAAATGAAGAGCACCCACAGTGGGCACGGTGGCACAGTGGGTTAGCACTGCTGCCTCACAGCACCAGGGTTCCAGGTTCAATTCCAGCCTTGGGTCACTGTCTGTGTGGAGTTGACACATTCTCCCCGTGTCTGTGTGGGTTTCTTCCGGATGCTCCGATTTCCTCTCACAGTCCAAAAAGATGTGGCAGGTTAGGCGTATTGGCCATGCTAAATTGCCCCTTAGTGTCAGGGGGACTAGCTAGGGTAAATGCATGGGATTATGGGATTTGGGCCTGGATAGGATTGTGGTCGGTGCAGACTGAATGGACCGAATGGCCTCCTTCTGTACTATAGGATTCTATGAATACTAAGGGGCATGCACATAAGGTGAGAGGGGGAAAGTTCAAAGGAGATGCAAGTGGCAGGTTTTTACACAGAGAGTGGTAAGTGTCTGGAACACGCTGCCAGAGGTAGTGGTGCAGGCAGATACGATAGGGGCATTTAAGCAGCTTTTAGATAAGCACATGAATATGCAAGGAATAGAGGAATATGGCAGGGGCAGGCAGAAGGGATTAGTTCAATTTGGTGTCATGTTCAGCACAATACTGTGGGTCGAAGAGCCTGTTCCTGTGCTGTACTGTCCTATGTTCTATGTTTTTTGATTTGATTTGATTTATTATTGTCACATGTATTAACATACAGTGAAAATCATTGTTTCTTGCGCGCTATACAAAGCATACCATTCATAGAGAAGGAAACAAGAGAGTGCAGAATGTAATGTTATAGTCATAGCTAGGGTGGAGAGAAAAATCAACTTAATGCAAGTAAGTCCATTCAAAAGTCTGATGGCAGCAGGGAAGAAGCTGTTCTTGAGTCGGTTGGTACGTGACCTCAGACTTTTGTATCTTTTCCCCGAAGGAAGAAAGTGGAAGAGAAAATGTCCGGGGTGCGTGGGGTCCTTAATTATGCTGACTGCTTTGCCGAGGCAGTGGGAAGTGTAGACAGAGTCAATGGATGGGAGGCTGGTTTGCGTGATGGATATATGTTCTATATTCTATGATCTATGTTCTGCGTTCAATTTGATAAAGGAAGGAATATGACATCATTTCTGCAGTGCCTTTCATGACCACTGGATGTCCCAGAGTCTTCTGCAGCCAATGAAGTTTTTGAAGGATAGCTGCTGGTGGAGTGTGGAAAACCCAGAACAAGCGATATGGCAGTGACCAGACATTGGTCAGAATTCTCTGCCTGATCATGCCATCAGGATCTTGTGGTCCTGCCAATAGCGTGCACCCGCCTTGACGTGAGGTGGAATCAATGGGAAACCTCTAACAGCGGTGGGACCAGAGAACTCACTGCCGGCGAATGGCGCGCTGTTGCCAGCTCACCACCTGCCATGAGAAACAGGTCAGGTCATGGGGAGGCCAGAGAATCCACCACCCCCCCCCCCCCCACCCACCTAGCATTGTGTTTTAGCAACTTTGATTATGGAATAAACATTCCCAGGAAGAATTCCCCTCCTCACTTTCGAAATAGCGTATTATAATCTTTTACAAACACCTGAAACCACAAAAAACTAACTCGATTTAACATTTCATCTGAAGACGATGGCTCCATAGAATGCACATATTATGCTGCATGCTGCTCTGTCCCTCCTTTATCAGTCACTCGTTTTATTCTAAGGGTCTTGGTTTTCTTAGATACATATGAACAGACTCACTTGCTATGTGCTCAGTAATTTAAAACTACAGCATGATATGTCACATTTGCCTCTTCTCCTTTGCCTTAGCACCATGATATAATGTTGTTCCATAAGTTTGGAATATTGTGAACCATGACGAGGATAGTGTAGAACTTCAACAGGATATGCACAGGTTTGGAGAATGGGCAGACAGGTGGCAGGTGAAGTTTAATGCAGAGAAATGTGAAAGGATTTATTTTGGCGGGAAGAATGCAGAGAGACAACAGTCGATTTTATATTTGAGGGTTTTCCGTTTGGACCTCCGCCTCTCCTGAAGTTCAGTGAGCATGCCCAATTCAACACCATCCCACTCACAAGCTTCCTCTTGTTGGTAAGTCGTGTCCTGCAATAGTTCATTTGTCCTGACCCAGGAAAATGGATAAGGGTACCCGCTGAGTTTAGACAGTCCTTGCCACCCTTCTCGTTGCCACCAAAACCCAGCTGTCCTCAAAAGTGAAGTAGCAGTCTATCTTATGAAGATTAAGTATCATCTCTCACTGTCCTCATTGGCTCAATCAATGTGTGATAATGTTTAAGTTAAGTTAAGTTTATTTATTAGTCATAAATAGGCTTACATTAACATTGCAATGAAGTTACTGTGAAAATCCCCTAGTTGCCACATTCCAGCACCTGTTTGGGTACACCGAGGGAGAATTTAGCATGGTCAATCCACCTAACCTGCGCGTCTTTCAGGCTGTGGGAGGAAACCAGAGCACCCGGAGGAAATCCATGCAGACATGGGGGGAGAACGTGCAGACTTTGCACAGACAGTGACCCAAGTTGAGAATTGAACCTGGGTCCCTGGTGCTGTGAGGTAGCAGTGCTAACCACTGTGCCACCGTGCTGCCTATACTGTTTTAATGTGGGGTTGAGATTATGTGGACTAGAATTACCATCTGGGGATTGTAATGATGGGTAGCAGTGCGCTGCTATCAATCCATGGAGAATGATCCAGCTCCATGTCTTCAATGCAACAAAGGTGATTAATCTTCCAGAACTTATTCAAAGATGATCCGCCCAGAGACAATGCTTGTTGCATTGAATATTATTTTTAGCATGGATATACAATCAGGGAGCTCAGGCCTCAACCCAAATGAGCTGTTTACCTATGGCTCAGCAGATTCCACTCTCTGCTCTGAGCCAAAAGGTTGTGGGTTCAAGACTTACTCCAAAATACATGAGCACAACAATCTAGACTGGCATTGCGGTACTGCACAGGGTGGCATACTGGCCCAATGGTTAGCACTGCTGCCTCACAGCGCCAGGGACCTGGGCTCGATTCCTGGCTTGGATCACTGTCTCTGTGGAGTTTGCACGTTCTCCCCCTGTCAGTGTGGGTTTCCTCCAGGTGCTCCAGCTTCCTCCCTCACTCCAAAGATTTATGGGTTAGGTGAATTGACCATTGTAAATGCACGGGTTGCAATGATGGGCTGGGGATGTGAACTTGGATGGGATGCCCTTTTGGAGAGACGGTGCAGGCTTGATGGGCCAAATGGCCGTTTTTCTGCATGTTGGGGTTCCATGGGATTTGACAGTGGGAGGTGCTGTTTTTGGGACGGGATTTTGAAACTGAGACACCACCTTGTTGCTCAGCTGAATGCATAAGATCCTGGGACAACATTTGGAAGAAAACCAGGAGAGTTATCCATAATATCTTGAAGAATGTTTATCCCTCATTCAACATCATGGAAACAGACGATGTAATCATTACCACATTCCATTTTGCAGCAACTTGCTGTGTGAAAATTGGCTGTCGCGTTTCATACATAACAATATTATACTTCAAAAAAATTATTCATTGGGTGTTAAGTGCTTGAGGACACCCTGTGGTTGTGAAAGGTACTATACGAATGCAGGTCTTTCTCTTTGATGCCAATAACTGATGGATACCAGTGGGCTTTCTGATGCAGCTTGTGGTCAGTGCTTTAGATTTGATTTGATATGATTTGATTTATTATTGTCACATGTATTAACATACAGTGAAAAGCGTTGTTTCTTGCGCACTAAACAAAACATACCGTTCATAAAGAAGGAAGTGAGAGAATGCAGAATGTGGTGTTCCAGTCATAGCTAGGGTGTAGAGAAAGATGAACTTAATGTGAGGTAGGTCCATTCAAAAGTCTGATGGCAGCAGGGAAGAAGCTGTTCTTGAGTCGTTTGGTACGTGACCTCAGACTTTTGTACCTTTTTCAACATGGAAGAAGGTGGAAGAGAGAATGTCCGGGGTATGTGGTGTCCTTAATTATGCTGGCTGTTTTGCCAAGGCAGCAGGAAGTGTAGACAGAGTCAATGGATGGGAGGCTGGTTTGCGTGATGGATTGGGCTACATTCACAACCCTTTGTAGTTTCTTGTGGTTTTGGGCAGAGCAGGAGCCATACCGAACTTTTTTGGTTAAGGAGCTGAGTTGGCCTCATCCAATTAACCCCTCTCTCATAGCCCCTTTAGCAGGATGCAAACATCAGCGGAATTGTGGAAGGGGCTTATCAATGGCCCACAGTATTACTCAAGAGCCAAGGAGAAACATTTCTGCTTTGCTTTATCTGTAAGTGGGGCAATTGATTACGCTGATGACTTCCAGTGGTCTTGCTAATGACCTCTCATTAGTTCACTGCTGTGATTGAAAAAGTGAGCTGGTCACGTGTAACACGTTGCCTCGCTCAGCAGTATTTTGCTGAACTTGCCATTGACGTCCTCTGAGAGGCATTAAACCGGTGATTAACGCAGCCACAGAACCAGAGTTGCTATCGGAAACCTGTTCCCTCCTCAGAGAACATGTCACTCCCAAATGGTAGGATTGAAAGGGGCCAACTCCTGCCCTCTCATTGTATCGCCTGAGTGCATAGCCTGGCAGTTCGAGTTTGCAATGTTAGCAGAGAAATGCTGAGGTGTCAAACTGCTGTAGATAAATCGATTAAGATTTCCTCAAACAGTGTACAGAAGCATATCGTGCTGACATAATTTGCATGTTAATCTCATAAATGGGGATTTTTTTTTAAACTGTCACACTGAACATTCCAGTAATTTCACAGAGAAATTTACAACCATAGAAACTGTCAATGTGGACCTCTTCCAATCAGGAGAAAGGGATGGTTTCAGATCACCAAGGACATAGTGAAATAGCTACTTGCTTAAATGTTACCACATTAAACATGATGGAATATAAGACAGCATTTACTGAATAATGGACTGTTCACACTTCACAATACAACAGTTCTTTCCCAATGATAGAATAGCTTGCTGGTAAATTATCATAGCTCAGTTGGAACTATTGCAGCGTTTGTTTGGTAGCGTACTATCACATTTGTAAGAGAACATTGTTATTTATCAACAGTTTGTGCTGAAAGCGTAATGGACATATTATCGCTTTGTATTTACAGTCTGGAGCGATCCTTCAGCAACTTAAGTCAACAGTTTGCATTCCCAAATTCCAAAATCCAAATGCATAATCAATATTACTGTAATGGAATTTTAAATGCAAGCTGGGTTGGTATAGATTTTTTCAACTTTCATGTCATGAGCATTCTGAGCAAACGTTTGACTTTTCTCCTTAAAACACAACTGAGGAATTATTCAAGTGCTTCTCTGTTTTGCTGTTCCAGGTGCTCTCCACATGGGGCAGTGGCCACTCTTCCTCCCAGTTTATAATTCTCATCCTCATTTGCAAATGCCTCCATCGCCTCCATTCCCACAATCCTCCAAGATCCAGCATTTTTCCGGATGTATCACAGCTTGGTATGGCTCCTGCTCTGACCAAGATCCCAAGCAACTACAAAGGGCTGTGAACATAGCCCAGTCCATCACGCAAACCAGCCCCCCATCCTTTGACTATGTCTATACTTCCCGCTGTCTTCGGAAAATAGCCAACATCATCAAGGACACCTTGGACCCCGGACATACTCTCTTCCAACTTCTTCCATCGGGAAAAAGATACAAAAGTCTGAGATCATGTACCAATGGATTCAAAAAAAGTTTATTCCCTGCTGTAATCAGACCTTTGAATGGACGTACCTTATATTAAGTTGATCTTTCTCTGCACTCTAACTATGACTGTAACACTACATTCTGCAATCTCTCCTTTCCTACTCCCCTATATACTCTATGAATGGTATGTTTTGTCTGTATAGCGTGCAAGAAACAATACTTTTCACTATATCCCAATACATGTGACAATAATAAATCAAATCAAATCAAAAACATCTCCGCAACCCTTTCATTCTGATCTCTGAAGCAACCCAAATTTTAATCGCTTGGCTATTGGTGGCCTTTGGACTTTCCTCCCTCTCTGTCTCTCCACCTCCCTTTCCTCCTTTAAGACGCTCCTTCATACCTACCTCTTTTGGCTGTCTGCCCTGATATCCTTTCATGTGGCTCACTTGTCAAATTTGTTTCATGCTGGAATTGCCTTGGGATATTTTATTTTGTTAAGGGTACAATATAAATACCGATTACTGTTGTTTCCTCACCCCAAAAGGCAAATCCAATAAACCAAGCACAAGGTTTGGGTCAAATGGCTCCCACAGAGTGGAGTTATTTTACACAAACTCACCAAGCAGGAAACCCAGGAAATCAGGTACAACCTTGGTTTCTCCGCCCAATATTTATCAATGGAGAGTAAAATAGAGCAGTTGTAAAAACAGATTTGAACCCAGTTCTGTTAGTTTCCCAATGGGCAGGTTTGTCTCACATTTGTCCTTTGCAGTGTAACAACCTGTTCTGGTCTCCCCATGCCGACACTATAGCTAAGAAAGCCCACCAATGCATCTAATTTCTCAGAAGACTAAGGAAATTTGGCATGTCCGCTATGACTCTCACCAACTTTTACAGATGCACCATAGAAAGCATTCTTTCTGGTTGTATCACAGCTTGTCTGCAGTTCCCGGTGCCTCAGCAAAGCAGCCAGCATAATTAAGGACCCCACGCACCCCAGACATTCTCTCTTCTAACTTCTTCTGTCAGGAAAAAGATACAAAAGTCTGACGTCGCGTACCAACTGACTGAAGAACAGCTTCTTCCCTGCTGCCATCAGACTTTTGAATGGACCTACCTCGCATTATGTTGATCTTTGTTTACACCCTAGCTATGATTGTAACACTACATTCTGCACTCTCTTGTTTCCTTCTCTATGAATGGTATGCTTTGTCTGTATAGCGCGCAAGAAGCAATACTTTTCACTGTATACTAATACATGTGACAACAATAAATCAAATCAAATCAAATACAATCCCAATTCATGTTACTACTGGACAGGAAGATCCCAGAATGGAAAACTGGCTCAAAAGGCCATCACTTCTACTTTTTTTTAGAAAATGTTGATAAACAGCCACAGGATTGCCAATTAGCTTTTAACAACAGAAAGAAAACATGTATTAAATATAAAAAGTGTGAGTATAACACAATATCCCTTCACTCCCACTTATCTTCACCAATGTACAGAGGTTCTAAGGATAACACAGGTTACAAACTATATCTTATGGTAGAATGTTCTCAGTAAATACACTGTCCCTGTGATCCAAACAGGTTATCTGTGGTCAGACGTCCCCTACTCTGAAACCAAGTGGCAAATGCCACCCAAACAAATGTCTGTCAATGTCTTCATGAATACCATCCAGATGATTATTACTCTGTGAGCCAACTGACCTCACTGGACTCCGACTTCCACATGAGTGTTTTCAAAATCCCCCTCTCAAAAATACATGTCTTAGAATCTTCTTCCAAACAATTCTTTCTCTCTATGCTTTTCAGCAAGGATCCACCTCCAGGATTTCCAACTGTCCTTTCAGTATTCCTGTACCTTGAATCACCACATGCATTGAATGCATGACTTTATGGTCTCATGCCCAGTAGAGGATGTAAAAGAGAGTGGTCAGCAGTCTGATAAGCCTCTGCCTCTGCCTCCAACGACAGTGCAGCAGATCAATACTGCAACCACTGAACATACACTGTAACTCCCAGCCCCAATGGCAAGGCCACAAAGATGTTGGAACCCGATGACATCCATCCATTGCCAACAGCAAAATGAGAGGTGAATGTACCGCTCAGTCTAGTCATAGGAATGCTCACCCTCCACCATAGAGAATATTGCTGTTACCGACACAACGATGGAAGAAGTGAAAGAAATGACAAGGAGATAAATATAATGATTGTCCACCTCACAAGAGACAAGTTGGGGAAGCATTCAATGGCCATCACAATAGCCAACTTGACCAAATGCCATTCAACATGAGAAAATGGAAGAATAAGATGAAAACATACCCAGATGCCAGAATGACTTCCAAACCTACAGGAAGGACCAACAGCACCAGAGCCCACCATTCCTCCAACAGTAATGCAAACAAAACATGGAAGGGTTATAAGGCCTCCTGAACCTTTGAATTCATGCACTTGAAGTGGGGGGCGGGGGTGTGGAATGGAGTAGTGATAGTGTAAATGTATGATAGTAATAACAATGTATGACATAAGGTAAGCTACAATCACTTAAAATGCATTGGATAAAGATTTAGGGGGAGGTGTAGTATTAGGGTCTGGCACATATAGGATTAATGTGGGACTGAGAACATTCCCACCCACACAGTAATATAAGAGAGCACATGACCCACACCCAGGTCAGTCTTATTTTTTTATTCATTTGTGGGACTTGGGCATTGGCCAGCATTTGTTGCCCATCCCTAGATGCCCGAGGGCAGTTGAGAGTCAACCCATTGCTATGAGTATGGAGTCACATGTCGGCCAGACCAGGTAAGGATGCCAGATTTCCTTCCCTAAAGGACATAAGTGAACCAGATGTTTTTCTTTACAACTATTGACAATATTTCCAGATATTTTTTATTGAATTTGTTGAATTCAAATTCCACCATTTGCCATGGTGGGATTCAGACCTGGGTTCCCAGAACATGAGCTGAGTTTCTCGATTAATAGCCTAAGCTGTCACGTCCCCACATCTAATGTTGACAGAACTGTCAGGGATACAGCTCCCAAGCTCGTAACCTTCATTATATATTTGTAAATAGCTCTAAGAGTCGATGAAGACTTACAGTAGAATTACATATGAAGACAAAGACTTCTTCAGACCTACTGAACTGGAGCCAACACTCAACAACAGCCAGCAGTGGTTCCTTTAAGAAAATACCAGAAAGGTCACACATGGACCTGGTATTGCTGATTGCAGCCAACTCAGTCCGAAGTGCATTCATTACAACCCAACGTGGCACAGTTTGTATCTGTATATGCTGATAAGAGATTCACCTCATTAAGCCACCAAAGATATCTGTGTAGTACAACGTTGTTTTATCGTGCCTTTTGCTACCCTCAGGCTATCAGTTAAAGAAATAATTTAGACTCCTCACCTCCAAGGTAACTAACTAAAGGGACAATTCACCAATGTGCAATGGATTGTATCCTGGACTGTTTCTGCAGCTTTGAAGTCACGTGTAGGACAGAACAGGCCAGGGAAGTATGGCAGATTTCCTTCCCTGCAGGGCATTAGTGAACCAGGGCGGCACGGTAGCACAGTGGTTAGCACTGCTGCTTCACAGCTCCAGGGACCTGGGTTCGATTCCCGACTTGGGTCACTGTCTGTGTGGAGTTTGCACATTCTCCTCGTGTCTGCGTGGGTTTCCTCCGGGTGCTCCGGTTTCCTCCCACAGTCCAAAGATGTGCGGGTTAGGCTGATTGGCCATGCTAAAATTGCCCCTTAGTGTCCTAAGACATGTAGGTTAAAGGGATTAGTGGGTAAATATGTAGGGATATGGGGGTAGGGCCTGGGTGGGATTGTTGGGTCGGTGCAGTCTCGATGGGCCAAATGGCTTCTTTCTGCACTGTAGGGTTTCTATGATTCTATGAACCAGGTGGGTTTTTAACAACAAAAAGCAATAGCTTCATGGTCACCATTATTCAGACTAACTTAATATTCCAGATTTATTAACTGAATTCAAAAACTACTCATTGCCATGTGGGGATTTGAATCCATGTGCTCAGAGAATTAAGTTCAGTCCTTGGATTGCTAAACCAGCAACATAACCATTAAACCACCGTCACCCCGAAGACTACATGGCAACTAAACTCACAATGATTTAAAAATGATATACTCAATAATGTTTTCTTAACCACAAGTGGAAATTTGAAATGTTGCTGCCCACACTAAGGAGGAAATTGTAGCTTTTATACTACGCAAATAGAATTCCTGAGGGGCCACTTTGTCCAGATAATATGTCTGCTCGAATGACTCCTATTACAGAACCAAATTCACTTATAGCAGGTCTGTAACTTGAAATGCATGATGGGATGACTAATGTGTTGGCAAGCACTTGATGTGTCACAGCACCTTAGATACCAAAGCTCCATATTGTTGGGTAAATGCAAAGTACTGCGGATGCTGGAATCTGAAAAAAAAATTTAAAAATGCTGGAAAATCTGAGCAGGTCTGATAGCATCTGTGAAGAGAGAATAAAGTTCAAAGTTTATTTATTAGTATCACAAGTAGGCTTACGTTAACACTGCTGTGAAGTTACTGTGAAAATCCCCTAGGCGCCACACTCCGGCGCCTGTTCGGGTTATACTGAGGGAGAATTTAGCATGGCCAATGCACTTAACCAACATGTCTTTTTGACTGTGGGAGAAAAACGGAGCACCCGGAAGAAACCCAAGCAGACACAGGAAGAATGTGAAAACTCTGCACAGACAGTGACCCAAGCCAGGAATTGGACCCAGGTCCCTGGCGCTGTGAGACAGTAGTGCTAACCACTGTGCAATCGTGAGCCAACGCTTCAAGTCTGGATGGCCAGCTCTGGCAAAGGGTCATCTAGACTCGAAACATTGGCTCCACTCTCTCTCCACAGATGCTGTCAGACCTGCTGAGATTTTCCAGCATTTTCCTGTCTGTATTGTTGAGCATGGACATTCCGGGCGAACTCCGATTCTGGTGTACTTGGTGCTCCAGAATGCAAATGGGACATGTCCAGTGTATTCACGTTCAAGGTCCCCTTTGAGATTGTGTTGTACTAGCTTTATAGAATAGGAAGCTATGCTGATAGGACAAGATGACAAGTGATGGAAGGAAACACAGGTGCAGCATAAACCCCGATAAAGACCCGTCAAACCCAATGGCTTATTTCTGTGCTGTAAATTCTATCAAATTGAATTTAATATATATATAAAGAATAGACTATAGGACATATCAAGAGACAAAACTTCTGTTTAGAATTTGCCATTGAGAAAGCAAGCATATGCTACAGTATCTTCAATACAGTGATTCACAAAAGCCCAATTGGACATGGCAAATCATCAACCCACAGGTTCAATAACTATTATCCAAAGTCTTAATAAACACACTGAAACACACGCTGATTTAGCAACAGAAGGCTATATGGGATAGAATTAATCTTGGTAATATTAGATAAATCACTGCTGTGGCTCTAACTGATGTTTTCATTCTCCTGGCATTAGCAACCAGAACGAAATCAACATTATCCTCAATGGATGAAAATATTCTGATCCATTCAGACATACGGATAGTTTACAATTCAGAATATAATCAGTAATTTGTTTCCTACCTTTCAATATGATGAACAAACAATTGTAAATTCTTTAACACATATCACATATAGTCCACAATGTTATTCTTTATTTTGATATGTTTATGTTGAACCTCCGTGAGAATGAGGATTAAAATAGTTTACAATCTTATTCAGCTACCATTGTCCGCTAGCTCATGATGTGTATGATTCAATTAATGAAAGTGAGTTATTTTCATAAATCATTGACTTAAATTAGGACCCTCCAGAGAAACTTAGTTCACAGAGGTTGCAATCTCCATTAAATAAAGTCATCCTACTTAACATGTTGCAAATGAGAACAAGTGGTTCCTGGGCATTTCTCCTGGGATGATGAGCTTAGGGTTTCCCTCAACATTTCAGTTAACAACCCATAAACATAGCTGCAAATGAAAAGCCAAGGAGATTCCAGAGGTTTGACATTTGTGGCCGAGTAGGTTCACAGAGATACGTTCACCCAAATATATCAAACAATCTGCTGGAGTATTTCAGGTTGTGTGATTTCAAGATGAAATTAGATATAGCTCTTGGGGCTAAAAGGTTCAAGGGATGTGGGGGGGAAGGCAGGTTCAGGTTATTGAATTCGATGATCAGCCATAATCAGAATGAATGGCAGAGCAGGCTCGAAGGGCTGAATGGCCTACTGCTGCTTCTAGTTTCTATGTTTAGATGTGGGAGTATGAGAACAGAATTATAAATCAGAATTAGAGGGCGGCACGGTGGCACAGTGGTTGGCATTGCTGTCTCACCGTGCCAGGTACCCAGGTTCGATTCCTGGCTGGGTCACTGGTTACATGTTTTCCCCGTGTCTGTGTGGGTTTCCTCTGAGTGCTCCAGTTTCCTTCCACAGTTCAAAAGGCATGCTGGTTAGGCGGATTGGCCGTGCTAAATTCTCCCTCAGTGTACCCAAACAGGTGCCGGAGTGTGGTGACTGGGGGATTTTCACAGTAACTTCATTGCAGTGCTAATGTAAATCTACTTATGACACTAATAAATAAACTTAAATGGAAGAATGTTTCTGATGAAGCTCAGTCAATGTTTAAGGTACACCATTTTACAGTCTTTGTACTCAGCATTGAGTTCAAGAATTTCTGATCATATCCACTGCTCCTATATGAGGAAGGATATATTGGCATTGGAGGGAGTGCAGAAAAGGTTCACCAGGTTGATACCGGAGATGAGGGGTTTGGATTATGAGGAGAGGCTGAGGAGATTGGGTTTGTACTCGTTGGAGTTTAGAAGGATGAGGGGGGATCTTATGGAGACTTATAAGATAATGCGGGGGCTGGATAGGGTGGAGGCGGAGAGATTCTTTCCACTTAGTAAGGAAGATAAAACTAGAGGACACAGCCTCAAAATAAAGGGGGGTCGGTTTAGGACAGAGTTGAGGAGGAACTTCTTCTCCCAGAGGGTGGTGAATCTCTGGAATTCTCTGCCCACTGAGGTGGTGGAGGCTACCTCGCTGAATATGTTTAAAGCGCGGATGCATGGATTCCTGATCGGTAAGGGAATTAAGGGTTATGGGGATCAGGCGGGTAAGTGGCACTGATCCACGTCAGATCAGCCATGATCTTATTGAATGGCGGGGCAGGCTTGAGGGGCTAGATGGCCTACTCCTGCTCCTATTTCTTATGTTCTTATGTTCTTATTTGTTTGGACAGCAGCTATTTATTATGATTCAGCTGCTGTCATTTTATGTTTATATTGCGCATTTCCAGACCTACAATATTAGGCTAACGTGAGACGCAGAGGATTCCAGGCAAGAGCAATTGATAATGAACCATCCCTTTGCAGAGCGAAACTGTCACTTCTGTTCTTTGAAGTTCAACAAACAAGATACTCGGAACATCCTTCGAATCTGCCTGGACATATTCATCCTGTGATTTTTGCCTTGATGCAACACATAGCTTTCACTTCTATGCAGAAGAAGAAGAATTTTAACACTTCTCAGACTGTGTGCAGCAATCTGTGGCTGCTGTCAGGAGTAACTCTAATAGCCACAACTATGCAGGATCACAGGAACAGACAGGTTTTCAACTTATCACCAGCCTCTTGGCGACACGAGCTTCTGAGTAAGTGACAGCATAAGCATCACAAAGCATGTATGCCAATACAAAGAGAAACCAGCTCTGCTGGGAAGGACATGTTGTTCATTTACCTGACACCAGACTCCAGTAGCAATTGAAAACTAGTCTTTTGTTTTTGATTTGATTTATTATTGTCACAGGTATTAGTATACAGTGAAGAGTGTTGTTTCTTTCATGCTATACAGACAAATCATACAGTTCATAGAGAAGGAAAGGAAAGAGTGCAGAATGTAGTGTTAAAGTCATAGCTACGGTGCAGAGAAAGATCAACTTAATGTGAGGTATGTCCATTCAAAAGTCTGACAGCAGCAGGGAAGAAGCTGTTCTTGAGTCGGTTGGTACGCGACCTCAGGCTTTTGTATCTTTTTTCCAATGGAAGAAGGTAGAAGGGAGTATGTGCAGGGTCCTTAATATTATACTGGCTGCTTGTCTGAGGCAGTGGTAAGTGTAGACAGAGTCAATGGATGGGAGGCTGGTTTGTGTGATGGATTGGGCTACATTCATGACCTTTTTTGTGGTCTTGGGCAGTGCAGGAGCCATATCAAGCTGTGATACAACCAGAAAGAATGTTTTCTATGGTGCATCTGTAAAAGTTGGTGAGAGTCATAGCTGACATGCCAAATTTCCTTAGTCTTCTGAGAAAGTAGAGACATTGGTGGGCTTTCGTAACTATAGTGTCGGCATGGATCCCAGTAATAGTCTCAGTAATGATGACCTTGAGATGATTATCAATTGTTGTAAAAAATCTGGCTCACTAATGTCTTTTCGGGAAGGGAATCTGCTATCCTTACCTGGTCTGGCCTACATATTACTCCAGACCCACCGCATTGTGGTTGACTCATAACTGCCCTCTGAAATGCAAGTGTTTTGATCCAGCAGATGCTAATTGCCATATAAACTAAATCCCAAAGGGAAACCTGGCCCATCTATCATAACTCCTTTTTTTTGTACTCTGACAATGAGAAGCCATGTCCACTGAATTTAGAAGCCACACATTCCCGTAACACATTTTAGGTTTTTAAATATTAAACCAAAACATTTATTAACAAAATAAAAGAAACATAAGCACACAAGATTACATTTATGTAGTTAAATTAGTCTTAGAATCAGAGAATCATAAAATTATACAGCGATTAAGAGACCCTTCATCCCATCGAGTCCACACCGACACATTAGAAACACTTGAACTCCCACCTAATCCCATCTGCCAGCACGTGGCCCATAGCCCTGAATGTTATGACATGTCAAATGCTCATCCAGATACTTTTTAAAGGATGTGAGGCATCCCGCCTCCACCACCCTCCCAGGCAGCACATTCCAGACCATCACCACCCTCTGGGTATAAAAGGTTTTTCCTCAAACCCCCTGAACCTCCTGCCCCTCACTTTGAACCTACGTCCCTTGTGGCTGACCTTTCAACTAAGGGGGACAGCTACCCCTTATCCACTCTGTCCATGTCTCTCATAATCTTGTACACCTCGCCCCTCAGTCTTCTCTGCTCCAATAAAAAAACACAAGCCTATCCAATCTCTCTTCATAACTTAAATGTTCCATCCCAGGCAGCATCCTGATGTATCTCCTCTGCACTCCCTCCAGTGCAACCACATCCTTCCGATATTGTAGCGACCAGAACTACACACAGTACTCTAGCTGTGGCCTCACCAAAGATCTATACAACCCCACCTTGACTTCCCTGCTTTTGTAATCTATACCTCAATTGACAAAGACAAGTGTCCCACATGCCTTTTTCATCACCCTACCAACATGCCCTTCCGTTTTCAGAGATCTATGGACAAACGCACCAAGGTCCCTTTGTTCCACAGAACTTCCTAATGTCCTACCATTCATTGAGTATTTTCTTGTCAAGTTACTCATTCCAAAGTGTCTCACCTCTCACTTTTCAGGGTTAAATTCCATCTGCAACTTATCTGCCCATTTGACCACTCCATCCCAAGACACTCGACCTCACTGTTAACCACCAGGCCAATCTTTGTGTCATCCGCAGACTTATTAATCTTACCCCCCACATAATCATGAATGTCATTTGTATAAATGATGAATAATCAGGCCCAACACAGATCCCTGTGGTACGCCACTGGACACTGGCTTCCAGTCTCTGAAGCAGCCTTCTGTCATCACCCTCTGTTTCCTGCAACTGAGCCAATTAGTGTTACAAAACAATCTCCCAAAAAGAATCCCTACTTGGTTAGACTCATAAGTAAATACCGTCTAGGCAATGATCCCTTATGGATGTTTAATTATAAGAATCCAGTAATATTACCACAAGGCAAGTGCATTATTGCTGCAGCAAAGGTATGTTCCAAGACCCCTCATTTTTATTTCACTCTGCTGTGGAAATTCAAGATATTTCAAAACATAACCCTGCTTTCTGAAAAACAGGCTGCTTATAACTTTGCATTTCTTTTAGCTCATTCCCCAACACAGAGCAATACTCCAGGGGCCCCACATAGCTACCACCATTAAGCTCTCAACATTTCTCCTCATTTGTTATTGCCTTTTATCTTCGATTCCATTATCCTTAGCATTTCTTTGAACTTAACTTACCCCAAAATATAGAAGTCATTCATGATCACTCAATTGTTCCGCTTTGGGATCAAATAAAATGTAATAATTTTGCCTTGTTTATTTTTGTCCAAGTAGTAAACCCTGTTACTTCCCTTTGAAATTCAACAGGTAAAATTCCAAACACTTACATATCTCCAGATGCAAATTTCCACCCACTGCTTATTTACTCATAGAATATTCACTTGGTCATACCTATTTCAAATGCATGCCTTTAACAACCAGACATTGCAGACAAACTGTATTCATTTCAACTGAATTATTTTTGCACCCAGCCAGTCCCACATGCCTGCTTCGCAGAAAAACACACTAAACCCCAATGACACATAAGTCACTCAGTTCAAGGACAATACATGCTGCCCCCGACAATGTTTGATGGCACTGAAATAATAAAATACTTTAGTAACTCCTCACCTCAGAGTTATTACCAGCAGTTGGTAAGCATGGGCATAAATTTCCAGTCTCCCCATGACAACCTTAATGGAAGGCGGGAGGAACAATGCAGCGGGAGCTAAAAATATGCTTTCCCAGTAGCATACTGCACTCCCCCACCACCACCTGTACAACATCCTGCCTTAAATACGTTTTTTTCTCTTTCATCTTCAATTCCATCGTCCCTAGCACTTTGAACTTAACTTTCCCAAAATACAACAATCCCTCATGTTTTCTCTATGGCCACGCTTGGGAGTCAAATAACATTTCATGACATTTCCTTGTTTATATATGACCTTTTCCAAGTTGTAAAAACTTTTAATCCCTTTTGAAATTTAATAGCTAAGCATCCAAACCCCGATCTTCAAATGCAAATTTCAACCACTACTTGATTACTTATGGAAAATTAACTTGGCCATATCTATTTCAAATGTATGCCTTTAACAGCTACATGCCTTTAATGTCTCAAACCTTGCTCAGCAGTTAGTCACCAGCTTAGTTAATTATCACACACAGACCCACAAACCTTTGTCACAGATTTAGACCCTAAAAATTTGGGAAATAAGAACATCTGCCAAAATGATGATAAAATATTACTTGTTTGGACAAAACCATTTAATCTTTACTTGTTCAAATTAGAATAAAGGAAATCTTCACTGTTTACATAACCTTATTGCAAAGAAAATTGGATTGTCAACAATTATTGTAGAAACTAACTGTAAAATAAATGAGATTTCTAATTAAATGAAAGCTGAAGATTTGAAATAACTTGTTTGTATGATTTACTGCAGAAACAATCCATTATGTCTCAGGCTACAGCTGTCTGTAAAACTAAAAAAGTGACGTTGGTTGTGAAACTTGTAATTTTTTTAAAGAATGATCAATTCCTTGATTTGCAACAGCGCCTAAGTAGAAATATAACCAAAAGGCTTTGTCTGCTATTCAGCTTTCTCTAATAAAGGAAATAGAGAAACAAGCATGAAGTGCATCTGTACAAAATAGCACTTAAATTAATAAAATTGATTAAATGTTTTATATCTTCCCATATCCAGCAGTCATTTACTGATAAGGAGATATTCCAACCAATCTAATGATGGACTCGGAATAAGTGATGTCCTCAGAAATTATCAAATTTGAAGATGTTTCCAGAGATTATAATGGTTCTACTTGGAAATGTAGAATGCTGAAGTGCATTGTGAATTCATTGTGTGACAAGCAATTTTACTTAAAGAGAAAGTGACTCCACTGAGACATTCCTGTTTCATAAAACATCAGAAAGTGTTGGTCACAGTGGGCAAATTGGACCCTGTGTCTATGCAGTTCAAGAAGTGAAGGTGACAATTCTAGTTTGTTCTCAAAATCAGGAATGCCTTGGGACCATGGCTAAAATGTTGACTGTACTTGTCTTACTGTTTCCAACATGTTTCATGGTATTTCATGGGGAGGTGGCATTATCGCTCGATATTAATCCAGAAACTGAACTAATGTTCTGGGGACCCGGGTTCAAATCCCGCCACGGCAGATGGTGGAATTCGAATTCAAAAACAAAAAAATCTGGAATTAAGAATCTACTGATGACCATGAAACCATTGTCGATTGTTGGAAAAATCCATCTGGTTCACTAATGTTCTTTAGGGAAGGAAATCTGCCATCCTTATCTGGTCTGGCCAACATGTGACCCCAGAGCCACAGCAATGTGGTTGACTTTCAATGTGGTTGCCCTCCAAGGGCAACTAGGGATGGCAATAAATGCTGGCCAGCCAGTGACGCCCAGGTCCCACAAATAAATAAAAACATTTTAATTACCAATTTTTTAATATCTTTCTGTTTTGCATTTCATTCATTTTGGTCATAAGCTTTTTTTGAATTCCTGAACAGGGATTGTTATGTGCAGACAATCTTTCATTAAATATTGGACAGTTTCAGTCAGAGTTTCATCCAGCACTTGAATCAAGTCAACTTTAAACACCAACTGTCTCTGATATTGTGCTGGCTAATTGCTACCATTGCTAACAATGATATGGACCTCATCATAGTTTAGGTGACACTGCCATAAATGCTCCTGGTCCCTTCCTTACTCCTCATACCAAAGACTGGGCATCATGAAGTGAGCCTGATTACACACTTTGCCCACCAACCACCCCTCCTCCCCCCGCACCTCCCCCCGCACCCCCCCCCCCCCGACCCCCCCTGCTACCTCCCTCCCCCTCTCTGGTAACACCAGTGTGAGTAAGTTAGCAGAATTTGGAAAATGATTGGAAACCTCTTTGGAGTAGTCCAAGATTCCAAGGTGTACTTTAGAATCATAGAATCCCACAGTGCAGAAGGAGGCCATTTGGCCCATCGAGTCTGCACCGACCACAATCTCACCCAGGCCCTATCCCCACAATCCAATGCACTTCCCCCAGCTAGTCCCCCTGACACTATGGGGCAATTTAGTATGGCCAATCTACCTAACCCGTTCACCTTTGAACTTTTAGAGTTGTATAAACAGATACAAATTCAAAACAATCTTTGGAAACGTTTTCCTTCTCAATGTTGCACGTTCATCCACAAAAAACAAAGAATCCCTCATTACTATATGACCTTGAGCAGGTTATGCCTTTTTGTATTAACTATGCAGGAGTAATTTGCAGAAAGCACTTCACACAGTGCGGCTTAACAGTTCAAGCATTGCATTCAATGGAAGAATTGACACACATTGGTAGAAGACTACCTATTGACAGAAGATTTCTATTAATGGACTATATTTATATCCCCTTTGACAATTTCTTTCAAATGTTTCCACTTGATGCACAACCTTTTGTAACCTTGTACAGAATGCGGTCCTTATTGACAAAAGCAAGAACACCATATTAGCAGGAATGACACAAGTCAGCCTCAAAGGTTATGATTCTTCAGTTTAAAATATTCATTGGAAACTATGGATGATTTATAGTGTAATTTCATCAGCAAGGACAAAGGAATCCAGTTTATTTCGCTGTTCCGTTGTGATGCTGATGTACGACTTTGAGAACATACTAACCTAGTGAGACACTCTGCAAAGTTATCCATAATATAGTCAATGACAAAGATAGTCTACTGGACAATTCTTCAAGGTGTTTGGTGATTAGCAAATCTCACCCAAGAAGGGACTAGAACTAATCAAACTTAGTTGGTTCCGACTTGGTGGGCGTAATTAAGCAGTTGGCACTAACCAAATTATTTGGGGAATAAATCCATTTGCATCAGTTGGGTTTGGTGATGGGAGAAGTGCATAGTCACATTTTACGTTGGTGTAAACATGTGATGCGATGGTCCCCTCACCCTGTCGATGAAAGAGCCATTTTCTGCTGCTCAACATCAGAAACATCATTATGATAAAGTAATCTTCATGATCAGACCCTGTAGGCTGGAATCATCCCCCTCCATCAAAACACCCATCCAAAGCAGCATGAGGGCAGGCTGACACACCCTGCTTTACAACTCAGGCACCCCCAGCACTGCTCTGGCACTGTCCAGGCACCACCCCCTCAAACCACATTGTGGCATCCAGCTAGTGCCAGGGGTCATTGCCCGGATAGTGCTGGGCGAATGCCAGGGTGGGTGGGGAGTGGGGGGGGGGGGGGAGGGGTTGCTCCAGGGCGACTGATTTGGTCACCGTGTGCTGGAGCGGCCGTTAAAAATGGCATCCCAATTCTCACGCTCCTGCTCTCAGGATGGGTGAATCAGAGGTCCTCTATACATCATTGGACACAATCCTTGAGGGTTTTTTTTGAGCTATTGCATGGAGAAAGCTGTCATTGCCATCAACGGCTTCAACACCACCTTTACCGAGTTCCAGAAAAATCTCACCCAGTGTATTGTGATGATACTGTGCCTTTAACAAATGTATTTGTGTCATGCTTCTTGTGCAGGATTTTTTGAGGGGTCAGTTCTATTTACTGGGGCTGTAATCAGCAGCTCTGTTGATACTGCAGAAGCATTCCGGGAGAGGTTCCGGAGGATTGGAGGATTGCAGATGTGGTCCCTATATTCAAGAAAGGGAACAGGGACAGCCCGGGAAATTACCGACCGGTGAGTCTAACCTCAGTGGTTGGTAAGTTGATGGAGAGGATCCTGAGAGACAGGATTTATGATCATCTAGAGAAGTTTAGTATGATCAAAAGTAGTCAGCACGGCTTTGTCAAGGGCAGGTCGTGCCTTACGAGCCTGGTTGAGTTCTTTGAAAATGTGACCAAACACATTGACGAAGGAAGAGCGGTGGATGTGGTCTATATGGACTTCAGCAAGGCGTTCGATAAGGTCCCCCATGCAAGACTTCTTGAGAAAGTGAGAGGGCATGGGATCCAAGGGGCTGTTGCCTTGTGGATCCAGAACTGGCTTGCCTGCAGAAGGCAGAGAGTGGCTGTGGAGCGGTCTTTCTCTGCATGGAGGTCAGTGACCAGTGGAGTGCCCCAGGGATCTGTTCTGGGACCCTTGCTGTTTGTCATTTTCATAAATGACCTGGATGAGGAAGTGGAGGGATGGGTTGGTAAGTTTGCTGACGACACCAAGGTAGGTGGTGTTGTGGATAGTTTGGAGGGATGTCAGAAGTTGCAGCGAGACATAGATAGAATGCAAGACTGGGCGGAGAAGTGGCAGATGGACTTCAACCCGGATAAGTGTGTAGTGATCCATTTTGGCAGATCCAATGGGATGAAGCAGCAGTATAATATGAAGGGTACCATTCTTAGCAGTGTAGAGGATCAGAAGGACCTTGGGGTCCGGGTCCATAGGACTCTTAAATTGGCCTCGCAGGTGGAGGATGCGGTCAAGAAGGCGTACGGCGTACTAGCCTTCATTAATCGAGGGATTGAGTTTAGGAGTCGGGAGATAATGCTGCAGCTTTATAGGACCCTGGTTAGACCCCACTTGGAGTACTGCGCGCAGTTCTGGTCACCTCATTACAGGAAAGATGTTGAAGCCATTGAAAGGGTGCAGAGGAGATTTACAAGGATGTTGCCTGGATTGGGGGGCATGCCTTATGAGGATAGGTTGAGGGAGCTTGGTCTCTTCTCCCTGGAGAGACGAAGGATGAGAGGTGACCTGATAGAGGTTTACAAGATGTTGTGAGGTCTGGATAGGGTAGACTCTCAGAGGCTATTTCCAAGGGCTGAAATGGTTGCTACGAGAGGACACAGGTTTAAGGTAGGTACAGAGGAGATGTCAGGGGTAAGTTTTGGGGGGTAGGTACAGAGGAGATGTCAGGGGTAAGTTTTTCACTCAGAGGGTGGTGGGTGAGTGGAATCGGCTGACGTCGGTGGTGGTGGAGGCAAACTCGTTGGAGTCTTTTAAGAGACTTCTGGATGAGTACATGGGATTTAATGGGATTGAGGGCTATAGATAGGCCTAGAGGTAGGGATATGATCAGCGCAACTTGTGGGCCGAAGGGCCTGTTTGTGCTGTGGCTTTCTATGTTCTATTATTGATCCTAATTGCTGGAATATTTGTTTTAATCTGGGTTAATACAGTGTTGTTATTTTAATGTTTTTCCCTTGATTTTTTTCAGAGCAGGGTTTGATTAGGTTGATTGACAGGAAAATCATGCGACTGGATGGGGCTCGGCTCAGAGAGGGAGACAAACACAGTTACTGTTTTGGATCTTTTGGGAGGAGTAGCTCTCTGCCTCTCTCTCTCTCTCTCCCTGGAGATTGGAGTCTGGATCCTGCTGGAAAATAGGTCTCTTTCTCTGAAATTCTGCTGTTTGAAGGTATATCTTTCTCTGGAGGCTGCTGTATGTGGGTCAGGAGACAGGTGTCTTTCTGTATCTCTGTCCAAAGGGGTTAAAAGACTGGAAATCCAGTACCCATGTAAGCTAACTGATTCTGAAGAAGGATTTACATCTGCGGGGATATTGCTTAAATCGGAACTATAGAAGTAGCTGGCAGTTAATGTCATGTTTAAGTGTTTCCCTTAGTAAAAGTTATGCTAATTCTTTTTGTTATATTTTAACTGCGTTGTTAAATAAAGTTTGTTTTAAGAAAAGCTTCCTAGTTCAATAGAATCACACCTGGAGTGAAACATCTTATGCTCACACTGATGCTAAAGTCTAGGCTAACTTGATAATATACTTTGAAGTTTCTGATCTGATCCCTAACAGTATCTTTGTACAACATTGTCGTGCAGATGGTAACATCAACATAATTGCATCCAAAATGGATCTTGGTTGATTAGATGAGCAGAAACTATTTCTACTGACAGGTTTGATAAGCAGAGAACTCAGATTGTGAAATAAGTAGCAAAACAAACGGTGGGAGGATGAGAATTTTTTATGGTGGTGAGTTGTTATGGCTCAGAATGCACTGACTGGAAGCAAAGCAGACTCAATAGTAATAGAACAAACGGAACAAAGAAAATTACAGGCCCTTCAGCCCTCCAAGTCTGCACCGACCATGCTGCCCGACTGAATTAAAACCCCCTACCCTTCCGGCACCATGTCCATCTATTCCCATCCTATTCATGTACCTGTTTAGACTCCCTTCAAAAGCCACTATCGTATCTGCTTCCACCACCTCCCCCGACAGCGAGTTCCAGGCACCCACCACCCTCTGTGTAAAAAACTTGCCTCATACATCTCCTTTAAACCTTGGCCCTCGCACCTTAAACCTATGCCCCCTAGTAATTGACTCTTCCACTCTGGGAAAAAGCTTCTGACTATCCACTCTGTCCATGCCCCCCATAATCTTGTAGACTTCTATCAGGTCGCTCCTCAACCTCCATCATTCCAGTGAGAACAAACCAAGTTTCTCCAACCTCTCCTCAGAGCTAATGCCCTCCATACCAGGCAACATCCTGGTAACATTGAAGGAGGAACTGGATACAGGCTTGAAATAGAGGAACGTGCATGGTTTGGGACATGAAACTGATCAGATAGCTCTTCTGAAGAGCCAGTACATGCATGGTGGCCTGCATGGTCTCTTTCTGTGCCATGCGATATGATTCTACATGTCATTTGTTCATGTGTTCACTTGGTTGAATTCAAATTGTACTGTAGCTTTGAATTACAAAATGGCCTTGCCGACCAACATTACTGTAACGAAACTCTTTATTTTGATGTCAAGGACCCATGTTAAGGGTCTAACTTAACTCAACATCGCCAGGTTTCTAACAGAGTTAAAGAGGATCGGTCTTATGATTAATCAGCCTGTCACAACACAAAGCATGTCACCTTTGCCGTTTGAAAGCTGCAGTTATGATTAGGAATGTCACAGTGTCAATTTCCCATGGCTCAGTAATCAGGGCAATAAAAGACACAGTTTACCACAAGGCTGTTAAAATCTCATTTAAGTAAAGCCACCTGTGTTTATGAGCACACAGGAGCAGCAATGCATGCTTGATGAAACTCGTTATTCTTATCTTGAGTTAATGGAACAGTAGCAGGAGCTGAATAAATCAACTTTATAATCATCTGTCTCAACCACACCTGGAGTGTGTCATCAGTGGCCCACCAGGTATCTGTGTAGCACTGTTTCACTCTTGATTTCTTGACATTTCAAAATCAATAGCACAGCTATAATTATTTTCAATGATCACAATATTGTTAAACAGTGCCGGTGTCAAATTTTACAATGTAATGGTGACAGCGTACCACAATCCCTTTCCTTCTCCCTCTTAGACAGTTCCTCAGAATCAGGCATGATTTGCTTCCACGTCATTTTGATGAATTCTAAGATGGCTGCTGAGTCCAGTGCATGATCTTCAGACACTACCACATGCGGGGTTCGGGGAGGTGAGTTGTTTGGAGGTTTGTGCATTCTGTCCTATGCGTCTACTTCAATTCTGCGTCTTCAAGGCAAAGGGTGGGATTTTCCACGCACCCCTCACCGTGGTGTGCTTTGCTGTGCTGGACGTGGCCTGCCATTGGCAGAGCTTCTCATTCTATGCACCCTCCAGCTGCTGGGAAACCTGTGCCAGGTGTTTGCCATTGGGGGGACCGACAATTCCTACCAGGAAGAACGGCCAGAAAATTCCAGCCACAATCTCTCAGTGAGTTTGGTGCCTTCCTGAATGGACCTTCTCCACTTCAGTTGTTTGCAAAGCAGGGTCTCCCGTGAGTCAACAGAGATGTTTGAACTCTTCAGAGATGCTTTGAGGACATCCCTGAAGGATTTCCCTGTCCTCTTGTGTGTCTCATCTGGTGCTCATCAGGACGGATTTGCGAGAATATTAATTGTAATGGGAACAACAATTTACACTGCATGAGAAGACATTACTGATTTGTTGGCAAATAGACTATGATTGGAAGAAGCATTCACATGGAAAATGCACCAGGAAACAGTTAACTGTCAAGCTTTGGCTTAAATTCAAATCAGGCAGGTTGGCTTTGGATGGTCCAGGCCTTGTCTTGGGGAGTGAACCAGGGAACGGCTGTCCCGGAAGCTTTTGCTTATTTGAAAAAGACTCAATGCAGGTCCACGCATGCCTCAACCCTAAACCTTTGTTGTGATCAATTGAGGAGTTTAAATAGAGGAGAGCCAATTCTTATCTTCTCACCTGGTCATAACATGCCAGAAATTTCATTAATGTTGAGAATCAAAGGGTGGGATTTTCTGGCAGCCCTCGCCCCAAGACTGGAAAATCCAACCTGAAGTCAAAGGACCATTGCATGGTCTATCCCACCCACACCCCCACACCCCCACTTCTTCCCCTCTCCCCCTTGATCAATGTTGATGCGCTTCTTTTATCCGCTAACAGTGGTTTAATGACAATCAAATGTCACCTGAAACATGTGACTATTACAATTAATCAGTGGCATGGTAACACAGTGGTTAGCACTACTGCCTCACAGCGCCAGGGACCTGGGTTCGATTCTTGGCTTGGGTTACTGTCTGTGTGGAGTTTGCACATTCTCCCCATGTCTGCGTGGGTTTCCTCCGGGTGCTCCGGTTTCCTCCCACAGTCCAAACATGCGCGGGTTAGGTTGATTGGCCATGCTAAATTGATCCTCGTGCCAGGAGGACTAGCAGGGTAAATATGTGGGTTTAGCAGAATAGGGCCTGGGTGGGACTGTGGTCGGTGCAGACTTGATGGGCTGAATGGCCTCCTTCTGCACTGTAGGGATTCTATGTTTGAGCTGTGATATTGAGACTAATAATAGTCTACGAGGTCAGTGGTAGTAAACGAACTGGAGCAGTTTATTAACATCTCTTTATCCCATCACAGTCAGCACAAGACTGCCTGGGCAAGCGCCACCCAGGATGGAGCTTGAGTCCCGGGTCACCTGACCCTTTCTCCTAAAGAGGCATTGCCTCAACATACATAGCGTTGACTACCCTACCTGGAAGCTTGGATCGAATTCTGCGCATGACAGTGTTGGCTTCCACTCAGGTGTGTTACATTCTGAAGAAATCATTCAGCCATCATTAGACATCGGGAAGTGTTCAAATGCAATCACTGAGCTGAAGTGAATTCACACGTCACCCAAACTGCATCAAGTGCAAACAGTTATTTGCCTGCAGGGCATTCAGCTGATATCTTTAATGTTCAAATAACATGGAATGATGCTGAATCACCTCTCAGTGAACTTCAACTGTGTTCACAGCAAGTACTTTAGGGCTTTTTAAGCTTTCATGGATAGAAATGTAGAACCATCTATTGGAAATGTAACAAAGTCCCTGCAGTGAGGGTTAGATGCCAGTACCAGCAACTATTATGAGCCAGCCTCTAAATGTCCACCTCCCAATTTCTGGTGTCATGAAAGTGCACCCATCAAACCCTTGACATATTCTCACCCTAACCTACAACACTGTGCTAAACCACTGTCAGCTTATTGCCTGTGTGTGTGACATGCCTGGACACGTCCCTGCCGGCCCTGCCCGGGACTCCTCCCCCCCTGGTCCATGTATAAAGGTGACTGCTCCCCACCCCCTGCCTCAGTCTGGACCAGTTCATCGGCATGGGTGGGCTCCAAGTCTTTTGCGAATAAAAACCTATTTGTTCTTGCATACAAACAAGTCTTTGCTTGATTGATGGTGCATCAATTTTATTAGCAAAAGTTTTGGGATGGAGCAGATACTAAAACCCGATAAACTTGAATTGGACCCTCAAGCTGTAGGAGCCTCTAACAGCTTTGATCACTGGCTGCGCTGTTTCGAAACTTTCCTCACCGCCTCCTCCTCCGTCATCCAGACTGAAATCGACAAGCTACACGTGCTCCACGCCCGGGTAAGTGACCAAGTATTCTCGATGATTAGAGATGCTGAAACTTACAAGGATGCGATCGAACTTTTAAAAGGCCAGTACAACAAACAGTCTAATGAAATCTATGCCAGACATCTTCTGGCTACTCGCAGACAACAGCCGGGAGAATCGGGCAACCAATTCCTGAGTGCGTTGCGAGCACTTGGCAGGGCCTGCAACTGCAAGGCCGTAACAGCCACCCAAAACACTGAGGACTGAATCAGAGATGCCTATGTCACGGGTATCAGGTCAAACTATATCCAACTATATCCAACAACAACTGCTGGAACAGGGTGGGCTGGACCTACAAAAGACTGTGGCGCTTGCCGACTCGTTAGAGATGGCCTTCCGTAATCTCGAGGCCTACACCCCCGACCACGGGGGTGCATTGTGGACACTGCGGTCGCCGCCACCTCTGTACTCGGGAGGGCCGCAGACCTACGCCACGCCACGTCCCACCAATGACCCGACCACTGCGGCAGTCTCCGGAGGCCCGAAGTGCTACTTCTGCGGCCTGGGGAAGCACCCCCGACAGCGCTGCTCGGCGAAGGATGCGATCTGCTCTGGGTGTGGAAAGAAGGGCCATTACGTGAAGGTATGCAGGGCGAAATCGACCTCCAAGCCCAGTAGCGTCGCGTGCGACCCGCGGGGGCTGCCATCTTGGGCACCGGTAGCCGTGTGTGAGGCGTGCGAGCCGCCATCTTGGATGCCTTCAGCCGCGTGTGGGCCATGCGGGAAGCCATCTTGGATGCCTTCAGCTGTGTGTGGGCTGTGCGGGTGCCATCTTGGACACCATCAGTCACGTCGCAAAATCCAACGGTGGCTTCGAATTACGCTGGACCAGTCCAGGCCTCACCAACTCGCCAGGTCCATGATCGACATCGAGGTAAACGGTCGCACTACAAACTGTTTATTTGACTCTGGGAGTACGGAGAGCTTTATTCACCCTAACACAGTGAGTCGCTACGCCCTTTCAGTACTGCTAGTGAAGCAAACGATCTCCATGGCTTCAAAGTCCCACTCGGTGGATGTCCTCGGGTACAGTGTGGCGGCCCTGACTGTACGGGGCACAGTGTACAAAAATTTCAGGCTCCTCGTGTTGCCACAACTCTGCTCTGCCGTACTCCTGGGGCTAGATTTCCTGTGTCACCTTAAGAGCGTCACCATGGAGTATAATGGGCCTTTTCCCCCGCTCTCCGTTTGCAATCAGCAGTTCTTAGATCGCCCACCACGCACCACCTGCAGCCTCTCGACCCTTAAAGTCGCCCCTCCCTCACTGTTTGAAAATCTCACCCCCGATTGCAAGCCCATCGCCACCAAGAGCAGACGGTACAGCGCTGGAGACAGAGCTTTTATCAGGTCCGAAGTACAACGGCTCCTAGGGGAGGGGATCATTGAGGCCAGTACCAGCCCCTGGAGAGCCCAAGTAATAGTTGTTATGACTGGGGAGAAACATCACATGGTCATTGACTACAGTCAGACCATTAACCAATACACGCAGCTGGACGTGTACCCCCTTCTCCGCATATCTGACATGGTTAATCAGATTGCGCAATATCGGGTGTTCTCCACCATCGACTTGAAATCTGCATACCACCAGCTCCCTATCCGCCCGGAAGACCGGCAATATACTGCCTTCGAGGCGGATGGCCGCCTCTATCATTTCCTTCGGGTCCCCTTCGGCGTCACCGACGGGGTCTCGGTTTTCCAGCGTGAGATGGACCGAATGGTAGACCCGAACGGGCTGCGGGCCACCTTCCCGTACCTGGATAACGTCACCATCTGCGGCCATGATCAGCAGGACCACGACACCAACCTCCACAAATTCCTCCACACTGCCACACTCCTAAATCTGACCTATAATAAGGAGAAGTGTGTATTCCGCACACACCGCCTCGCCATCCTTGGTTGTGTTGTGGAAAACGGGGTCATCGGTTCCGATCCCGACCGCATGTGTCCCCTCCTGGAACTCCCCCTCCCCAACAGCCTCAAAGCACTGAGGAGATGCCTGGGCTTCTTCTTGTATCACACCCAGTGGGTCCCCAATTATGCGGATAAAGACCGTCCGCTCATCAAATCCACCTCTTTTCCCCTGATGGCAGAGGCCCGCCTGGCTTTCGACTGCATCAAAGCAGACATCGTGAAGGCCACAATGCACGCTGTAGACGAATCCATACCATTCCAGGTGGAGAGCGGTGCGTCTGACTTCGCCCTAGCCGCCACCCTTAACCAGGCGGGCAGACCCGTGGCCTTCTTCTCACGAACCCTCCAAGTCCCTGAAATTCGGCACTCCTCTGTCGAAAAGGAGGCTCAAGCCATAGTGGAAGCTGTACGGCACTGGCGCCACTACTTAGCTGGTAAACGATTCACCCTACTCACGGTCAGTTGCATTCATGTTTAATAACACGCAGCGGGGCAAGATTAAAAATGATAAAATATTGAGGTGGAGAATCGAGCTTTCCATCTACAATTACATCTTATACCGGCCCGGGAAGCTCAATGAGCCCCCAGACACCCTGTCCCGGGGAATATGTGCCAGCGCACAAATAGACCAATTGCAGGCTCTCCACAACCACCCCTGCCACCCGGGGGTCACCAGGTTTTTTCACTTCATTAAAGCCCGTAACCTGTCCTACTCCATTGAGGTAGTCAGGTCTATAACCAGACACTGCCAGGTCTGCGCAGAGTACAAGCCGCACTTCTATCGGCCAGACAGAGCACACCTCATAAAAGCCACCCGCCCTTTCGAACGCCTAAGCGTCGACTTCAAGGGCCCCCTCCCCTCTTCTGACCCCAACATATTCTTCCTCAACGTCATTGACGAATATTCACGTTTCCCCTTCGCTATTCCCTGCCCGGATATGACCTCGGCCACGGTCGTCAGGGCCCTGCACAGCCTCTTCACCCTGTTCGGTTTCCCTAGCTATATCCATAGCGACCGGGATCCTCCTTTATGAGTGATGAGCTGCAACAGTACCTGCTCTCCAAAGGCATAGCCTCGAGTAGGACCACCAGCTACAACCCCAGGGGGAACGGACAGGTAGAGAGGGAAAATGCAACAGTCTGGAAGGCCGTTTTACTAGCTCTGAGATCTAAAGGTCTTCCAGTCACCCGCTGGCAAGAGGTCCTCCCTGATTCACTGCACTCGATTAGATCACTCCTTTGCACAGCTACCAATGCTACCCCTCATGAAAGAATGTTTGTTTTCCCCAGAAAGTCCTCCTCGGGGACCTCACTACCGTCGTGGCTGACGTCCCCAGGCCCTGTCCTGCTCCGGAAGCACGTGAGGACCCATAAATCGGACCCCCTGGTCGAAAGGGTCCAACTCCTCCACGCCAACCCCCAGTACGCCTATGTGGCGTACCTCGACGGGCGGGAGGACACGGTCTCTATTCGAGACCTGGCACCCGCAGGTGCCCCAGGGACCACTACAACCCACAACCCCACACCCCCAACCCCCGTATACAGCACGCCTGAGCTCCAGGAGCCGCCACCACGCACCCGACAATCGGAAGGGACGACCAACGACTCGAGCGACTACGGCCTGGCGCCTGAACCAACACCGCGGCCACCGGAACCGACACCACAACCGGCACTACGGCGGTCGCAGCGGCAGATCAAGCCCCCAGAGAGACTAAATTTGTAAATTTGTAATTCTGTAAATATCGTTCCAGCCACCTCACCCCCGCCGGACTCTTTTTTAAAAACAGGGGGTGAATGTGGGAAACCACTGTCAGCTTATTGCCTGTGTGTGTGACATGCCTGGACACGGCCCTGCCGGCCCTGCCCGGGACTCCTCCCCCCCCTGGTCCAGGTATAAAGGTGACTGCTCCCCACCCCCTGCCTCAGTCTCTGGACCAGTTCATCGGCATGGGTGCGCTCCAAGTCTTTTGCTAATAAAAGCCTATTTGTTCTTGCATATAAACGAGTCTTTGCTCGATTGATAGTGCATCAAACACTCCACTGACCATTCAACCCCCACACCCTCCTACCCGGCACCCCCTTGCACCCTATCCCAGACTCCCTGTCCCCACCATCCTGCCCCCACCACCCACCGCCCGTTAGCCCCTCCCAGTCTGCACCTGTTAATGGAAAACAAAAGATAAGATTTATTTTTCCCATCAGGACAAATCGGAAGCTGCACAAATATCCTCCTGGATCCTCTTGATGCCTAATGATCAATTCAGATGACAAATAATCGCTACCACAAATTTAACAAGAAGGCTACAAGTGCTTCAATGATCTGCCATCAATGTTTATTCCAGATTACACCAATTGATGTCAGATCCGTACTGATTGCTCACGAGCTTTTAGAAATGTTGAATCAATGGCAGACCTTTCGGGTAGAGAGTCGTGTCAAACGAGATATTCCCTGTTGGGTTGGAGAGGATCTCTCCAATGAAGTTGTGGTTTTCTTTGATCTATGTTTGTTCATGGTCATCCATAGAATCCACAGAATCCCTACAGTGCAGAAGGAGGCCATTCGGCCCATCTAGACTGCACCAACCACAATCCCACCCAGGCCTTATCCACATAACCCAATGCATTTACCCTAGCTAGTCCCCCTGACAGTAAGGGGCAATTTAGCATGGCCAATCAACCTAACACGCACATCTTTGGACTGTGGGAGGAAACCGAAGCACCCGGAGGAAACCCACGCAGAAACGGGGAGAACTTGCAGACTCCACACAGACAGTGACCCAAGCCGGGAATCGAACCTGGGTCCCTGACGCCGTGAGGCAGCAGTGCTAACCACTGTGCTACCGTGCCGCCCATGTTTGGCAAGGTACTGCAGTGATTTGCTGTTGCCTTCTGCAGATTACAGTGCTAAACTAACAAGTCCTTGACCTCAGTATTAATTGTACCAGACTTCCACCACCAAAGAAGATCCATAGCTCTCTCTCCAATATGGTCTCACCTTAAAGGAATTCAGGGTTATGGTGAGCAGGTGGGTAAGTGGAGCTGAGCCCACAAAAAGATCAGCCATGATCTTATTGAATGGTGGAGCAGGCTCAAGGGGCCAGATGGCCTACTCCTGCTCCTAGTTCTTATGTCCTTATGTTCTTATAATCCTGGCACGAGGCCCTTCCAGGGGTGGTCAGTCAAGTTGGCTGAACCTGGGGCTCACAAAAGGGTAGGGTCAACCATACCCAGGACGTCCCTTCTGCCCCATGTTACCCTGTGTTACATTAAAACATTTTTAAGATGTGTTCACTCTGATATTTCTCCTGTCTAGATTTCTAAGTTGTTAAATGTTAAGTAACCTATAGCTTGCCAACAATACTTGAGCTGTTTTTCCTGTCAAGCTTAAATAAACAGTTTCAAAAAAGTCAAGGTTGAAAACGTACTATTTCTAAACATCTCAATTCAGCTCTGTCCTTTGTCTCAGAGTATCACCAATGTAAAAGGAATGAATAGACTGAATATTGGGACTGAATAATTCAACAAATTGCCTGATATAACTGAGATTCAAGTTAAACTATTTATTGTTTATCGCCTATTTATTGAGCCTTTTGTGTCAAGGGGACAATTCCACAACATTCTCACAAATCTGAGATGACGAATGCGAAAGATATTGAAAAGGTAGGAACATTGAACATTTGTCTAAAAAAAAGCAGTGCCATTCACGCTCTCCGTCTCATACTGCCCTTTGTTTTAAAGACACTTACGGCTGTTCACAATGAATTTGCCTCTCATATGTACAGTTAACTCTCTGGTAATGAATTCCTTGATTTACTACTTTGTGGAGGCATTTTAAATAACTGGACTATTGTCTCCATTGAATTAGGGGAGAGTGGAGACAAATGAATTAAATCTTCATCAAATAACACTGTCATGGACCCTGAGACGAAATCTCTGCCAGGAAACCAGCGCAAATTGAAGAAATTGGACCATTTTCTTTGTCTTATCCAAAGGTATTTTTGTGGTTTAAAAGATTCTGTGTCTGATAAGGTTGATTTGAGCACCACAGCAAAGCTCTCAAGATACATTACACTTCTTCAGTCTTCTCATCTTGTTCTCGATTTGCCAGTGTTTGGCATTCACACCTATGTTCCCGAAGGGCAGTGTGATATCTGCCCATCATCCAAGCAAGATGAACTAACATTTCCTCCCTCATCTAGGTAATTGTTACATACTGCACTTGTTGGATTAAAGAATGTAACGTGATGACACATGGGGTTGACTGAAAACAACAACGCAGGTTTATTGACAAACTGTTAACTCTACAAAGGATTGATCTAGACTGGGCAAAAGCCCATGGAGCAGCCGATAAATTCACAAACTATACACATGACTCCACTCTTAAATGATAGATCTTTATAGATGTGGAGAGGGAGGAGGATGTGGAGAGGGAGGGAGGATGTGGAGAGGGAGGAGGATGTGGAGAGGGAGGAGGACGTGGAGAGGGAGGGAGGATGGGGAGGGAGGATGGGAAGGGGAAGGTTGTGGAGGGGAAGTTAGGAGGGAGAGAGGGGATGTGGGAGGAAGGAAGAGGTGGAGAGGAAGGGAGGGTGCAGGGGAGAGGATGTGGAGGGTGAGGGGAGATGGGGAGGGTGAGGCAAGATGGGAAGGAGGGGAGGAATGTGGGAATGGAGGCCTCCTCTCCAATGATGACAAGAAGCTCGGGTTGACAATATTACAGAGTTGCTGACAAAGACATTTGCTTTGTTAACAGAGTGAGGAATTTCTCACATACACATTTGTAACAATAATGTATAGTCTGATTTCAATCGCCAAGCATTGCTGACAACCTGCTCTTTCTGACAGGCTGAGATTATTTGTCAGTTACTGAGCAATATTTACAGACAGAAGTCAGAGAAAATTACTTACTTCGATCTGAAAAGAAATCATATATTTTTCAATAGATATTACTTGGAACTTGTTAGCGCGGTTTTCTGATGACGTAGCAATTAAGCACAGGAAACCAATGTCACAGTATAAAGGTAAAACTTTATTTAAAAGAACCAATGGTCATTGGGAGAAATTATATTGATGGTCTCAGATAAAGACTATCCGGACCAATTGAATAAGTTCTAATGTTATAAGTAAAAAACAGGACAGTTATACATTTTCGTAATCTGATTCTCCGCCTTACATTAATTTAAAAATAATTTCATTTAATGTTCATACCTCAATATAAATCTTTGACAGAAACTTCAGCCAATTGCTTAGTATTTTCCAGCATAATGGTTTCTCATTTGTCCATTACTAACCAGACGTTACACCCATCTTGGCTGAAGCTACTTCCCCATTGCCTGGATACGGTAAACACTACCAAAAGGTCAAAGTGGAGGTTCCCATTGGCTCACTGCCATGCAGAGTAGACATGTGTTACTGCATCCAAATTCATGCCTAATCTATGTCTGGGCTGCGAACCAACTATTCATAAAGTTGCAAAATATGTTCCCCTATAATGATCTCCCAGATATGAGTTGCTAACTAATGGGATCCCAGGCCTTTGGCTCGAAGCTATTGAACTTTCCCATTATGCCTTTCAGTACCTTGCATTGACTGAAAGTTTAATCACAGGAAAATACTTTGAAATGCATTTAAAATATCAACTTACATGTCTTAAAATCATAGTTACTTGTGTTAATTCTCTGACTGCATTCACATGTGGGTGAGTTATCATTCCTCTTCCTTCTGTTAGCTCTGACAGTGTCTATATTCTGTCTAAAATAAGAGAAATCTAAAATAATCGCTTTCAGAACCAGCTCCAAATTCTGATTTAGAAAGTCAAAATGTCCAAGATTCAAACTGATGGTGTTTCAAGAATACTGAGAGACTCAGTTCAACACCAGCCCCAGAAGCACTGGCACTATAAATTGGCACAGAGTAATACTGCTGAGTGTTGTCAATATTTCATGAATTGCTCTTTTTTATGAAACATGCAAACTATATTCATAATTTACATCTGTTGCTCAGAGGAACTCAACACCAGTGCAGGGGCAGTTGTTATCTATTCATCCAATCTAATAGATGAAAATACCAAGCAGTGATTTGTAATGTGTTATTTATTATCATTTTCTTGATATGGGGCAGTTTCCATAAATAAAAACGGGCAATATATATTGTACCACTGAATGTAATAGGCTCTCTTGTGTGTTTTCACATAAGCAGTCTTCGCTAACTACATTTGCTAGGATGTGCTGTGGGGTATAAAACATTGGTCTTGGAATTGCAATGTGTGAATATTAAGGAATGAATGCTCAATGCACTGGTTTGAAATGCCTTTTTCTGCTAGCCTAATAGAGCCAAGTCCTGAAACCAAAGTGAGACCAGCTTCCTCTTCAGAGGTGAAAATGCTATTTAGAGGGTGACATTAATTTTTATATTGCAAAACAATGGAAATGTTTCACAGAGTCATAGATGTTTACAGCATGGAAACAGGCCTTTCAGCCCAACTTGTTCATGCCACCCTTTTTTTAAACCACTAAGCTAGTCCCAATTGCCCATGTTTGGCCCATATCGTGGTTTACAGCATGGAAACAGGCCCTTCGGCGTAATGGGTCCATGCCGCCCAGATTTTACCATAAAGCGAGTCCCAATTGCCCATGTTTGGCCCAGATGCCTCTATACCCACCTTACCCATGTAACTGACAAAACGCTTTTTAAAAGACAAAATTGTACCCGCCTTTACTACTATCTCTGGCAGCTTGTTCCAGACAATCACCACCCTCTATGTGAAAAAAATTGCCCCTGTGTAACCTTTTGTATCTCTCCCCTCTTACCTTAAACCTACACCCTCTAGTTTTAGACTCCCCTACATTTGTGAAAAGATGTTGACTATCTAGCTGATCTATGCTCCTCATTATTTCATAAACCTCTATAAGAACACCCCTAAGCCTCCTACACTCCAGGGAAAAAAGTCCTAGTCTGTCCAGCCTCTCCTTATAACTCAAACAACCAAGACCAGGTAGCATCCTAGTAAATATTTTCTGCACACTTTCTAGTTTAATAATATCCTTTCTATAATAGAGCAATCAGAACTGTACACATTATTCGAAGTGTGGCCTTACCAATGTCTTGTACAACTTCAACAAGACGTCCCAACTCCTGTATTCACTATTCTGACCCATGAAACCATTTAGAGTCATAGAGTCATCGAGGTTTACAGCGTGGAAACAGGCCCTTCGGCCCAGCTTGCCCATGCCGCCCCTATTTTTTTAAAACCCCGAAGCTAACCCCAATTGCTGGATTTAGCCCATATCCCTCTATACCCATCGTACCCATGTAACTATCTAAATGCTTTTTAAAAGATAAAATTGTACCCGCCTCTACTTCTACCTCTGGCAGCTTGTTCCAAACACTCACCACCCTCTGTGTGAAAGAATTGCCCCTCTGGACACTTTTGTATCTCTCCCCTCTCACCTTAAACCTATGCCCTCTAGTTTTAGACTCCCCTACCTTTGGGAAAAGATATTGACTATCTACCTTGTCTATGCTCCTCACTATTTTCTAGACCTCTATCAGGTCGCCCCTCTGCCTCCAACGTTCCAGAGAAAAAAGTTCCAGTCTATTCAGCCTCTCCTTATAACTCAATCCATCAAGTCCCGGTAGCATCCCAGTAAAACTTTTCTGCACTCTTTCCAGTTTAATAATATCCTTTCTATAATAGGGTGATCAGAATTGCGTACAGTTTTCGACTGGCCTTACCAATGTCTTGTATAACTTCAACAAGACGTCCCAACTCCTGTATTCAATGTTCTGACCGATGAAACCAAGCATGCCGAATGCCTTCTTCACCACTCTGTCCACCTGTGACTCCACTTTCAAGGAGCTATGAACACGTACCCCTAGATCTCTTTGTTCTGTAACTCTCCCCAATGCCCTTCCATTAACTGAGTAAGTCCTGCCCTGGTTCAATCTACCAAAATGCATCACCTCACATTTGTCTAAATTAAACTCCATCTGCCATTCGTCAGCCCACTGGCCCAATTGATCAAGATCAGGTTGCAATTGGAGATAACTTTCTTCACTGTCCACTATGCCACCAATCTTGGTGTCATCTGCAAACTTACTAACCATGCCCCCTATATTCTCATCCAAATCAATCATATAAATGACAAATAACAGTGGGCCCAGCACCGATCCCTGAGGCACACCGCTGGTCACAGGCCTCCAGTTTGAAAAACAACTCCCTACAACCACCCTCTCTCTGGCTTCTGTCAAGAAGCCAATTTTGTATCCATTTAGATACCTCACCCTGGATCCCGTGAGATTTAACTTTATGCAACAACCTACCATGCAGTACCTTGTCAAAGGCCTTGCTAAAGTCCATGTAGACAAGATCAACTGCACTGCCCTCATCTACCTTCTTGGTTACCCCTTCAAAAAACTCAATTACATTTTTGTGAGACATGAGTTTCCACTCACAAAGCCATGCTGACTGTCCCTAATCAGTCCTTGCACCTCTGAATGCCTGTAGATCCTGTCTCTCAAAATACCTTCCAACAATTTACCCACCACAGATGTGAGGCTCACTGGCCTGTAGTTCCCAGGCTTTTCCCTGCAGCCCTTTTTAAACAAAGGCACGACATTTGCCACTCTCCAATCTTCAGGCACCTCACTCGTGACTATCGATGATTCAAATATCTCGGCTATGGGACCCGCAATTTCCTCCCTAGCCTCCCACAACGTCCTGGGATATACTTCATCAGGTCCCGGGGATTTATCTCCCTAGATGCGCTTTAAGGCTTCCAGCACCTCCTTCTCTGTAATATGTAAAGTCCTCAAGACATCACTATTTATTTCCCCAAGTTCTCGAACATCCATGCTTTTCTCAACAGTAAATACTGATGAGAAATATTCATTTAGGACCTCACCCATCTGTTGTGGATCCACACATAGATGACCTTGTTGATCCTTAAGAGGCCCTACTCTCTCCCTTGTTACTCTTTTGCCCTTTATGTATTTGTAGAAGCTCTTTGGATTCTCCTTTACCTTATCTGTCAAAACAACTTTGTGTCCCCTTTTTGCCCTCCTGATTTCTCTCTTAACTCTACTCCTACACCGCCTATACTCTTCAAGAGATTCACTTGATCCCAGCTGCCTATGCACGTCATGTGCCTCTTTCTTCTTCTTGACCAGGGCCTCAATATCCCGAGTCATCCAGGGTTCCCGACTCCTGCCAGCCTTGCCCTTCACTCTAAGAGGAATGTGTTTACCCTGAACCCTGGTTAACACACTTTTGAAATCGTGCCACTTACCGGACGTCCATTTGCTTTCCCACAGACTCCCCCAATTAACTTTTGAAAGTTTCTGCCTGACACCATCAAAATTGGCCTTGCCCCAATTTAGAATTTTAACTTTTGGGACAGACCTGTCATTCTCCATAGCTATCTTAAAACTAATAGAATTATGGTCACTGGTCCCAAAGAGATCCCTCACTAACACTTCTGTCACCGGCCCTTCCTTATTTCCCAAGAGGAGGTCAAGTTTTTCCCCCTCTCTCGTCGGGTCATCCACACACTGAATGAGAAATTCCTCCTGAATACACTCAACAAATTTCTCTCCATCCAACCCTCTAATACTATGGCTGTCCCAGTCAATGTTGGGAAAATTAAAATCTCCGACTATTACCACCTTATTTTTCTTGGAGCTATCTGTAATCTCCTTACATATTTGCTCTTCAATTTCCCGCTGACTATTTGGGGGCCTATAGTACAACCCTATCAAAGTGATTTCCCCCTTCTTATTTCTCAGTTCTACCCATATAGATTCAGTGGCCGAACCCTCGGATAGATCCCCTCTCAGTACGGCCATGGTGCTTTCCCTAATCAAAAGTGCAACTCCCCCTCCTCTCTTACCTCCTGTTCTATCTTTCCTATAGCATCTGTACCCTGGAACATTAAGTTGCCAGTCCTGTCCCTCCTTTAGCCATGTTTCAGTTTGTTTTGTGGAGGAAGTCAGTTCCATTTCTGGTTGCCTTTTTGAAGCTCATGTTCCACTACATGTAGAAATTGAAGATCAACCTCTGACATCTGAGGATAGCCAAGATGTGGAGATGCCGGCATTGTACTTCATCACTCACCTGATGAAGGAGCAGTGCTCTGGAAGATCATGATTCCAAATAAACCTGTTAGGCTTTAACCTGGTGTTCTGAGGCTTCTATCTGAAGATAGCTTAGAGAATCAGGGAATCTTACAGCACAGAAGGTGGTCATTCTGTCCATCATGACAATGTTAGCTCTTTGGAAGAGCTCTCTGATTGGAGAGGAAATCTGCAGGTTGAATGCAGTTCAAGAAGCCACAGGTTTGGGAATAAAAAATGAAAAGACAGGGTAGTGTGCCAAAGGCAACTAGATTCTCAGAGTAACCTGCTGTCCATGTTCTCTTATCTTGCTACATCTTGCCGGACACAGCACAAAAATACCTCCAACACCTGCAATTTCAAAACTTCACAACTGCATGGCAAACTTTGTTATGACCACTGAAATTACAACTGATCGTGGATACCTGACCCCAGAAAACAAGCTTATGGTACAACTAATCTGATGAAAGATGGCAGACAGTGGCACATGGTTTCCCCCAAATTAAGAGTTCATCTAACTTGCACAACATTCATAATATTACATCTCCATTTACTGGGCAGAGATATACAGTAACAGGATCCAGCAGTCCTGGAACAGGAACACTTGGAAAAATTGAACGAGCATACACTACTTTCTGTGTTACTTGCAATGTTTAGAGGCAGCACAGTGGCACAGTGGTTAGCACTGCTGCCTCACAGTGCTAAGGACCCGGGTTCAATTCCGGCTTCGAGTGACTGTCTGTGTGGAGTTTGCATGTTCTCCCCATGTCTGTGTGGGTTTCCTCTGGGTGCTCCAGTTTCCTCCCACACCCCGAAGATGTGTAGGTTAGATGGATTGGACATGCTAGGTTCTCCCTTAGTGTCAGGGGGCTAGCAGGGTAAATATGTGGGATTATGTGAAAGGGCCTGGGTGGGATTGTTGTCTGTGCGGGCTTGATGGGCCAAATGGCCTCCTTCTCACTGTAGGGATTCTATGATTCTATGCTTCAGAGCTTGACCTTCAGAAAGCCATTAAACCAAGAGCTTGATGTCATCAACAAAGCAATAACTACCGCTGTGGCGTTATTTAGCAGAGCTACACTCCTGTTGCGGAATTTAGCCTGTGTAGGATTTCAAGTCTCACAACACCAGGTTAAAGTCCAACAGGTTAATTTGGTAGCAAATACCATAAGCTTTCGGAGCACTGCTCCTTCGTCAGATGGAGTGGAAATTTCCACTCCATCTGACGTTCTAAAAGCCCCTCGAGCTCCTAAAGTCCTTTAGGGAATGAAATCTACCATCCTTACCTGGTCTGGCCCACATGTGACTTCAGAGCCACAATGGTTGACTCTTAATTGCCCTCTGCACTGGCCTAGCAAACCACACAGCTCAGGGTGGATTAGGGATGGGCAATCAATGCTGGCCTTGCCAGCGGTGCCCACATCCTGTGAAATAATAAAAAGACGTTTATTCATTCTGCTCTGATTAGAAGGACACATTTGTCTGCAACTTGCTGGTAGGCCATGCCAGGAACTAGGAATTCAGGTCAGGTTTTTGATCATGTCCCAACTGTTTTATGAAGGTTTTCATGAGTTAACCTGTTTGTGCTGAGTCTAGCTGAAAGATCCGGGTTGATTATTTCCAATAACACTGCTGGCACAGAGGTACCTAGGTGAATGCCGTCACTGAGAATTTGAACATTTAGGTTATGGGGATCGATTTGATTTTCTATTCATTTGTTTAATGAAATTTGTTTATGATGCGCTATCAATAAGGCGAAAGACTACCGGTGTGCCAATACAAGTGTAGGCTTTTATTCACAACAGAATCAGGAGCAGATCCCAACAAATAACCAACCTGGAATGAACAAGGGGGAGGAGACAGCCACCTTTATACTAGGTGCCGAGAGGAGGAACCAAACTGGAAGGGGGTGTGTCCAGGTATGACAAGCACACACAACGGTGGTCCATATAGGACAAAGGCACAACTGAGGTCCACCACAGTTTAGTTGCATTTTTATAGTGCCTTTCCTGACCTCATGGCATTCCAAAGCACTTCACAGGCAATAAAGTTTTAAAGAACTATCACTGTTGTCATTTACGACATGCAGCAGGCAATATGCACAGGACAAGTTCCTGCAAATAGCAACAAGATAATGATCTGTGTCATAATCTGTTTTTTAGGTGTTCTTTGTAAGATAAACATTGGCTAGGAAACATTGGGAAACTGTTCAATTATTCATTTGTTTGGTATTTTATTTTGTTTTATTCATTCCTGGAGAGAAGTCGCTGGCCAGCATTTATTGCCCATCCCTAGTTGCCTGAGGGCAGTTGAGAGTCAACCACATTGCTGTGGCTCGAGAGTCACGTGTAGGTCAGAAAGGACATTGGTAAATCAAATGGATTTTTCTGACAATGATTTCATGATCATCAGTGGAATCTTAATTCCAGAATTTTTTTATTGAATTCAAATTCCACCATTTGCCATGGTGGGAATTGAACCCGGGTCCCCAGAACATTAGTTGAGTTTCTGGATTAATAGTCCAGCCATAATACCACAAGGCCATCGCCTTCCCAGATTTGATTATGCATGTCTGATATGTGTTCTCTGTGTGTGATTAGTTAAATCTGGGTGTGGTCACTGAGAGAAGCAAAAGCTAAACTGAGGCAAGCTGCTGTGTGTACGAGAGAGCAGACATTTTAAAGCATTGAATATAGCTCCTGTTAAACTTTGAAGCATCTCTGCATATCACCGAGGCATAAAAGGCAGCATGCCGTGGGATTTTTATAAATTCACCTGAGACGGAAGACCTCAACTTAAAGTTGTATCTGAAAGATGGCAACTCCAGCAGCAATGCATTCCCTCGGTACTGCATTGAAGTGCCAGTCTGGACTCTGTGCACCAATTTCTGAAATGGGAGTTAAACCTGCAAACTTCTGAATCAAAGGAGAAGTACTACATAAGAACATAAGAAATAGGAGCAGGAGTAGGCCATCTACCCCTTCGAGCCTGCCCCGCCATTCAATAAGATCATGGCTGATCTGATAGTGGTTTAGTTCCACTTACCCGCCCGCTCCCCATAACCCTTAATTCCCTTATTGATCAGAAATCTATCTCCCTGTGACTTAAACATATTTAACGAGGTAGCCTCCACTGCTTCAATGGGCAGAGAATTCCAGAGATTCATTACCCTCTGAGAGAAGTTCCTCCTCAACTCTGTCCTAAACTGACTCCCCCTTATTTTGAGGCTGTGTCCTCTCGTTCTTGTTTCCTTTCGAAGTGGAAAGAATCTCTCTGCCTCTACCCTATCCAGCCCCTTCATTATCTTATATGTCTCTATAAGATCTCCCCTCAGTCTTCGAAACTCCAACGAGTACAGGCCCAATCTACTCAAACCCTCCTCATAAGCTAACCCCCTCTCTCCGGTATCAACCTGGTGAACCTTCTCTGTACTCCCTCCAAGGCCAATACATCCTTCCGCAAATAAGGGGACCAAAATTGCACACAGTAATCCAGTTGCGGTCTCACCAGTACCTTGTACAATTGCAGCAAGACCTCCCTGCTTTTATACTCCATCCCCTTCGCGATAAAGGCCAACATTCCATTTGCCTTCTTGATCACCTGCTGCACCTACAAACTGAGTTTTTGCGATTCGTGCACAAGGACCCCCAGGTCCCTCTGCACAGTAGCATGTTGTAATTTTTCACCGTTTAAATAATAGTCCACTACCCACTGAGTCATGGTTGAAGAAGATTGCACTATTGCACGAGTTGCTAAGCCAGTGCAATCACAAATTTAGCACCAGAGCAAGTTTACCCAAGTGCTCAGCCTCCATGAAGAGCGAACTTTGAGAAGTGCACACTGGCAAAGCGAAACGCGTAAAATCTGCCATGAAAGTTTTCACCAAGTGGATCTTTGCATTTTCAAACTCTACAGTTTCAATTTACTACTGCTTAATCCTGCAAAAATAAAAGAAGGATTCAGAAATTAATTAACCCTCGTGAAGACAAATGAGTTTCCTGAATTCTGTCATCTTTTGTACAGAATTGACATCGTTTGGCATCAGAGAATTCCATCTGTGGGAAGTGTGGAAGTTTATAGATCTGTAATGAAGTGTCTCACACCATTAGCTTTAAGTAGGTGCCTTTAATTAGTTCCCAACAAGAGGGAAACCTGTTTATAAAATCTCATCCACAAATTTGCATCCTCCTCACGGCTCACCCTCCCACCCAACTTTGTATCATCTGCAAATTTGGAGATAATACATTCAAGTTCCTGCTTCCAAATCATTAATATATAATGTGAACAGTTGGGGCCCTGGCACAGATCCCTGTGGAACCCCACTAGTCACTGACTGCCAATCAGAAAAAGACCCATTTAAACCAACTCTTTGGTTCCTACCTGCTAACCAACTTTCCATCCATTTCAAGACATTACCTGCAATCCTATGTGCTTTAACTTTACATAGTAGTCTGTTATGTGAGACCTTGTCGAAAGCCTTCAGAAAGTCTAAATAAACCATATCTACTGGTTCTCCTCTGTCAACTCTACTCGTTGCATTCTTTGAAAATTCCAATAGATTCGACTGCCTTCCAAATGCTGAGTTATGAAATCCTCGATAATAGACTCTGGCAACTTCCTCAGTACCGACGTTAGGCTATAGTTCCCTGTTTTCTCTCTATCTCCCTTTTTGAATAGTGGGCTTACATTAGCTACCCTCCAATCTGTAGGAAGTATTCCGGAGTCCAAAGAATTTTGGAAAATAAGCACCAACGGATCTACTATTTCCAGGGCCACTTCCTTTAGTACTCTGGGATGAAGATTATCAGGACTTGAGGATTTGTTCACCTTCAATCCCATCAATTTCCCCAAAACCACTTCTCTACTAATACTGATTTCCTTCAGCTCCTCACTAAAACATATTTCTCTCACCACTTCTGGTACATTATTTATGTCTTTCTTTGTGAAAACTGAAGTAAAGTACAAATTTAATTCCTCAGGCATTTATTTTTTCCCGTTATGAATTCTCTTGTTTCTGACTGTAAGGGGCCTACATTCATTTTTGTCAATCTTTTTCTTTTTACATATCTATAGAAAATTTTACAGTCAGTTTTTATGTTCCCTGCGAGCTTACTTTCATATTCCATTTTCCCCTTCTTAATCAATTCCTTGGTCCTCCTTTGCTGAATTTTAAACTGTTCCCAATCCTCAGGCCTATTGCTTTTTCTTGCCAATTTGAATGCTTTTTCCTTGAATCTGATTCTCTTTAATTTCCCTTGTGAGCCCATGGTTTGGCCACAATTTCCTTACCACTATTGTGCCAAACAAGAATAATAACCTCTGGAGTTCACCTATTCGTTTTTTCATTGCCTGTCCACTGTTTTTCCTTTCGACAATGTTTCCCAATCCATCGTGGTCAATTCGTGCCCCATACTATCATGGCTACGTTTAATGAGATTCAGGACCCTGGTCTCAGAATCAACTATATCATTGTCCTCATTGACAAAGAATTCTACCGTATTATGCTCACTCGTCCCCAAGGGTTCTCTCACAGCTAGATCGCCAACTAATCCTTTCTCATTGCACAACACCCAGTCCAAGGTGGCCTGCTCCCTTGTTGCTTCCTCAACGTATTGCTCCAGAAAACCATCCCGTATGCACACCAGAATTTCCTCCTCTATTGTACTGTGACTAATTTGACTCCCCCAATCTACATGCAGATTAAAGTCGCCCATAATCACAGAAGTTCCTTTAACACATGCATCTCTGATTTCCTGTCTAATGGTTTTCCCAACATTAGCACTACAGTTTCGTGGGTCTGTATATCACCCCCACCAATGTTTTTTACCCCTTGATGTTTCTTAACTCGACCCATACATATTCCACATCATCTATGCTAATATCCTTCCTCAATATTGTATAAATACCATCTTTAATCAACAATGCAATTCCAGCACCTTTTCCTTTCCATCTGTCCTTCCTAAGCACTGAATAGCCCTCAATGTTTAGTTCCCATCCTTGCTCACCTTGGAGCCACATCTCCGCAATGTCAACTATATCATCCCCCTTTCCATCTATCTGTGCAATTAATTCATCCATTTTATTTCAAATGCTCTGAGCATTCAGGTACAAAATCTTAAGGTCGGCATTTTTAACATTTCCTTTCCCTTTCCTACTATTTTTTACTCGGTCCTTATCTGACTCTGGCCCTTGATTTCTCTGCCTATCACTTTCCTTATTCTCCTTACTATCTTTTCCTCTTGTTCTTAATTCCACCTGCTCTGAATCCTTGCAAAGGTACCCATCCCCTGCCACATTAGTTTAAACCCTCCCCAACCACTCTAGCAAGTCCCCCTCACCCTCCCACTCCCCGCCAAGGACATCAGTCCCAATCCTGCCCACGTGTAACCCGTACAGTTTGTACAAGCCCCATCTCCCCCAGAATCTATCCCAATACATTAGGAATCTGAAACCCTCCCCCTCACATCATATTTTTATTCTATGTATCCTGCTCTGACTAGCACGTGACACAGGTAGCAATCCTGAGATCACGACCTTTGAAGTCTTACTTTTCAGCTTGCTTCCTAGCTCCTTATATTCTACTTTTAGGACCTCATCCCTTTTTTTTAACCTATGTCATTTGTACCAACGTGTACTACGACCACTGGCTGTTCGGTCTCTCTCTTCAGAATGTACTGCAGGCACTCCGAGACACCAGTTCTTCCTCTGCTCACTATACAGCCAGGGTGACTGCGGTGACTTCTCCCAGAATGCTCCTCAGTGAAGCCTCTCTGCTGGATGTTCTTCTCTGTTTGTCTCTGATGGGGTTCTTTCTCCACCCACTATACAGTCAGGGTGACTGAGATGACTGAGGTGAGGGCCTTTAGCATCTCCATTATTTTGACAGCAAATTCAAGATCAATGGGTCAATGAATGATTTGCACCTGCATCTTTGCATTCCTTATCTTGCTACCATCTGTACCCTGTAGGTGTCAGACAGTGCGCACAACTCAAAGCTGCGAACAAAAGGCAGGGTTTTATAAAGCAGGGCATTTTACTCACCAAAATAACTGCTGTTGATATGTTTATTTTGTCACAACTTGCACAAGCTAGCAAAGATTGAAGAGTATGCTGTGGAGAGATTGTTGTGTCAGGCGTCTGTGCAGCTCTGAGATCGAGATGAAACACAGAAAAGTGAAGCCACTTGGCGGCCTTACAGTAATGAGATCTGAGCAAAATGCCTCATCTTTTATTGAAATTCTTGTTGCATTCTGCTTCCTAGCATACAATGCTCCAGAGAAACCAATCCAAATTCGAGCAGCTCGTTGACGAAATATGGCAGAATCACTGACAGCATTATTCATGCTAAACATATTATTCAATAAATGTGTCCTTGTTTTTATTAAGAATGAAAATCATGCCCACAGTAATAATCTTGACAGATGTGAACAGAATTCTATTTCAAAATATTCAAGAGTGCGTAAAGTGGTGGTTAAATTACTGGACTAATTATTGAAAGAAGTGTAAGTTCAAATCCCAGTACAATGGTTTGCCATAACTCTGTAATTGTTTGACTCAAGCCATTTAATCAGATAAAGTTGCCATCCTTACTCAGTCTGATTCGATTCTCACACCAGATGAGTTGATTCTTAAATGCTCTTTGAAGTAATCTAATGAACATCTCACTTGAATCAAACCACGACAAAGAAACCACACAGAGTACAGCGATACAAGTTGAAAATTCTCCACCACTACCACCTTCTGAGGGAAACCAGAGGAGACAATGAATGTTCACATCCTGAGAAAGCATTAAAGGAAAATTGACCAAGTCAAGTGAATTCCCACTGAATTGCTATTGTATAACAATTTTACATTGCTACTGGCATTGCATTGCACAACATGGCCTTTTTTATTCCATTGTGAACTGACATTTAAGTTTAATAAAGTTGGAATACATTATTGAATATTCCTCCATTAACACATTGCTTTTTTTAAAGTTTATTCATTAGTGTCACAAAAGGCTTACATTAACACTACAATGAAGTTACTGTGAAAATCCCCTAGTTGCCACACTCTGGCACCTGTTCAGGTACATTGAGAATTTAGCACAATCAATGCACCTAACCAACACGCCTTTCGGACTTTTAGAGGAAACCGGAGCACCCGGAGGAAACCCATGCAGACGCGGGGAGAATGTGCAAATACTGCATCGTGGCCCAAGCTGGGAATTGAACCCAGGTGCCTGGCATTGTAAGGCACCAGTGCTAACCACTGTGCCACCGTGCCACCCTTCTATTCCAGCTTATATTTAATGGGACAGACTGAATCATTACCTTTTTTAAGTTCATTCTCAGGCTGTCACTATCATTGATTGTCCAAGGTAAATTGCACTTGAGAAGGTGGTGATGAGCCCTCTTCTCCATGAACTGCTGCAGTGTAGGTGCAACCACAGTGCTGTTAGGGAGGGAGTTCCAGGATCTTAACCAGGTGCCTGTGAAGGAACAGCCAATACAGGGTGTGTGAGTTGGGGTTGAACCTGGAGGTGGCATTGTTCCTATGAGCCTGCTACCCTGATCCTTGTAGGCAGTACATTTTACAGATTTAGGATGTGCTATTAAAGAAGTCTTAATGAATTGCTGATGTGCTTTTTCTATATGGAACACACACCAGTGATAGAAGGGTTGGATGGGAAAGGGTGATTGATGAATATCCCTTGGACATTAGCCGATAGTTTTTCCTCTACCCCCATGGTTCTATTGGCCCTTGAGAGTATGCAGCCAAAAGCCTTGTGAGATTTGTCCCCCAATCTCTCTGAACTCATGCTTTATTCCCACCGGGAGAATGGCAATGTTCTTGAGGTGACTCCTCTTGCTGTCATTTTCCACTGCCTCAGAGGTGCTCCCACCCTCTGCTAAGTGTTCTTCCGTAAGTAATCTTCCACAATACAAAATTGAGGTATAACCAGCTGATGTGAGTGACAAAGGAAGTGGTATCAAAGGATCAAAATCCCTATTATGTCTCATCATGATTGATGAGACTGGCTGACAGTCACTGCAAAGGGTAAATATAGTTACAAGTTTATTCTTCGGCTCCAGAGCTATTTTGTTTGATGATGAATTAGTGGAAGGGATCTGTTCAGCACCCAGGTGGTCTGAGAGAAGGAAATATATGCAAAAGCTTCTCTTCCCTCACAGATCATGATCTAATTGTGTTTGTAACTGAATCCCAGAGAAGCCAATTTCTCGATGGTATAGCGGAGATTGTTCCTGCATATTTTAAATGTAGTTATTTCAGCTTTTTCTCTTTCCATTCTCTTTGTGCCTACAGCAAATCCATACAGTCCCACAGATGAAGGCAGCACTCCAGTATAATTTCCAACTGGCCTACTTCAAGAGAGAACTTTGCCAGTGAATACCAACATGCTAATTGTCCGTGGGGATGTTACAGCTGAAGCCAAGTTGCATCGAGTGAAGATTAAACCTTTCACTCCTGGTCTGTACAAATTATCTGAAACTGAGAAATAGTGTAGCCTTTAATGTCTGAGACTGAATGGAGTTTTTTTATTATCTCTATCCTCTGTGTGAGCAAAGGACAAGATGGGAAAGTGGCACGATTGGGGCAGCACAGTGGTTAGCACTGCTGCCTCACATTCCAAGGACCTGGGTTCAATTCCGGCCTCGGGTCACTGTCTGTGTGGTGTTTGCACATTCTCCCCATGTCTGCTTGGTTTTTCTCCAGGTTTCCTCCCAAAGTCTAAAGATGTGTGGGTGAGGTTTATTGGCCATGTTAAATTGACCCTAGAGTCAGGGGATTAGTGGGGTAAATCTGTGGGTTACGGGAATAGGGCCTGGGTGGAATTGTGGTCAGTGCAGACTCGATGGGCTGGATAGCCTCCTTCTGCACTGTAGGGGTTCTATGAAGATTCCAAGCAGATATACCCAGAGCTCTGATGAAGGACTAGAAACATTGGCTCTATTCTCTCTCCACAGATGCTGTCAGACCTGCTGAGATTTTCCCACATATTCTGTTTGTGCTACAGATTCCAGTATCCTCAGTGATTTGCTTTTACCCCGAGCTTTGAGTGGGATTCTCCGGCCGCGCTCGCCCCAAAACCGGAGAATCCCGCCCGAGGTCAATGGATCTTTGTGTGGTCTGCACCCCCATCGCCCCCCCCCCACCCCCCTGCCCCCCCAGCTCCACCCCCCCCCCCCCCCCGCTCCCCCCACTCCCCCCCACCATCCCCCCCCCCCAACCCTGCATGGGCTTGTGGTGGGCTGGGACTTGGGGGACCCTCTCTAACTGGGTACCGGCCCATTGGAGGCCCCCCAAAAGGTGTTACTACTCCCCCTCCCCCCACCTTCCAAAAGGTTCCCTTTCCTTCATGGCCTGTCAAATCCTGGACCCCATCACCCTTGATGACCTGACCCCCACCCCCAACCTTCACCCCAGGAGTTATCATCCACCATTGACTGTCTCCTCAAGCCCCATACAGTAGCTGCAGTGACCACAGATTTGCTGCTAGTAATGGCAGAAATCATAGAAACCCGACAGTACAGAAGGAGGCCATTTGGCCCATCAAGCCTGCACCGACAACAATCCCACCTGGGCCCTATCCCCATTGCCCCACATATTTACCCCACTAATCATCCTGACACTAAGGGCCAATTTATCCTGGCCAATCAACCTAACCTGCACATCTTTGGAGTGTGGGAGGAAACTGGAGCACCCGGAGGAAACCCACGCAGACACGGGGAGAACGTGCAACTCCACACAGACAGATGCTGCCCTCTGATTGGCTTGTAGCTCTCCTCCTGAGGGGAGGAAATACTGCCACCAAGCTTTCAACAGCCGCTTGGTCATCAAATTGCTGTGAGGCAGCCATTCTGCACCCCTAACACCACAACCTTCAGTCCAAGTCAAGGGGGGTGGTGTGGGGAGCACTGCACCTCATATAATTCAGCCCATTCTCCGAATATCAGATGCCAATGGCTGTATTATTGAGGTTTTCTTAATTGAAATATTAAAGGACATGAAAGTAATTCATGCCAGAATCTCAGAATATGCAACAAGGAGTGAAGCTGTTTCTTTCCTGCAATGCATTTACAGACTGCTCATCAACATCTGTGCGGCACCTCAATCTCTGTAATGGAGAAAACAATGTCAATGTGATTAAAGTATTATTTAGTAATTTAACGTAACATAAATAATCCACATTCTTAAATTTCACAATATCCAGATTCAGTTGAGTAAATCTGTGCAAATTCTGCGATGTTAAAAAAAGGAAGACTTGCTTTTTTATAACACTTTCCACAAGGTAGCCTGAAGCTTTTAAAACCAATGAAGTACTTTTTGCAGCAATGTAAAATAGTTACAATGTAGAAAAGTTAACAACCAATTTGTGCACAGCAAGCTCCCACAGACAGCAATGTGATAATTACCATTTAATCTGCTTTGCAATGTTTACTGAAGAATGGATATTGGCCGGGACGCTGGAGATAACTGCGTTCCGCTTCTTCGAAATAGTGCTGTGGGATCGTGGGCATTCACCTGAGAGTGCATATCAGGCTTTGGTTTAGGAAAATGGAACTTAAGAGAAGGAGTACATTATTCAGGATAAAGTAGCCCATTTGATTGCTATCCCTTCCACAAACATTCAATCTCCTCACCACTGGCGATTGGTGTGTACCATCAACAAGATGCACTGCAAGAACTCATCAAGGCTCCTCAAGCAGTATCTTACAAGCCCACAACGACTACTATCTGGAAGGACAAGAGCAGCAAATGCCAGGGAACACCACCACCTGGAGGTTCCCCTCCAAGACCCTCACCATCCCATCTTGGAATTGTATCACTGTTCCTTCACTGTCGCTGGATCAAAATACTGGAACTGCCTCCCAAACATGGTGGATGTGCCTACACCTCAGAGACTGCAGCAGTTCAAGAAAGCAGCTCACCACCACCTCCTCAAGGGCAATTAGGGATGGACAATCAATGCTGGCCTAGCCAGACACGCCAACATCCCGTAAAATTTAATCTCCAAAAATTCAGCCCTTCCACCCTGCTCCACCATTCAATAAGATCATGGCTGGAGGAATCATACAATCCCTACAGTACAGAAGGACGCCATTTGGCCCATCGAGCCTGCACTGACAACAATTCCACCCAGGCCCTGGCCCCGTAACCCCATAGATTTGCCCTGCTAATCCCCCTGACACTAAGGAGAAATTTAGCATGGCCAATCAACCTAACCCACACATCTTTTGACTGTGGGAGGAAACTGGAGCACCCGGAGGAAACCCATGCAGACACAGGGAGAATTGAATCGCATCCCTGGCACTGTGAGACAGCAGTGCTAACCCCCGTGCCACCGTGTCACCCCCATGCCGATTAGTTGTGGCCTTAACTCCACTTTCCTGTCTGCCCCCCAATAACTCTTGGCTTCCTTGTCTATCAAAACTCTGTCTCACTCAACCTTGACTATATTCAATGACCCGGACTCCACTGATTTCCGGGGAAGAGAATTCCAGTGACTAATGACCGTCTGAAAAAAAAGTCTCCTCACCTCCATCTTAAAGAAGGAGACCTATTTTTTGCAAACCATGTCCCACTGGAGGAAATGTCCTCCGGGTATTGACCCCATCAATTCCCCTCAGGAGCTTCTGTGTTTCAATAAAGGCACCTCAGTGATAGACAAACGTGCGTGCAAAGATAAAATGAAAACCACTGAGAAAAAGCTTGCCAAAATAAATTAAAACAGTCAAGAGCACAGGGAGCAGAAAATGCTCCGGCAAGTATATCTTTAACATGTCATCCTAATGACGCACTGAAGCGTCAGCCCAGATTTTTCTGTTGAAATCCGAGCTGTTGTAAAATTGCCAATACTTTAGAAAAATGAAAGAAAACACAAAATTCTTAATGTTGTAGGAAGCGCTATCAAAAAACTGAATAGGCATCTTAAACACAACTAAATACCCTACTTAAATTAATTGCAAGATGAATTGGCCATTAAGTTTGATGCAAGAATATAAAAAAACATTTAAATGGATAAATAATTGCACGTTATAGATAATGGAGTTGGAGATTTTACAAGTATTTAGCATAATTTTGTTAAATTTGTCTTTAAAAGGCTTTGACAGCGAGTTTCCTTAAGAAGTCACACATAGGGTGGAATCTTACGGATGTTCACGGCGGCGGGATTTTCTGGTCCCGCTGCAGTGAGTGGAGATTTGGCTGAGCGCCAAATTCCCGGTCCTTGCTGGCAGCGTAGCGTGAACAGCCGGTAAGATCGCACCCATTTTTTTTTTGTTTATATATCCAATTCAGTCCAATCAAAGTCCAATTCAGAGTCTCAGCAAGTGAGACATTCAGCAAGACAAGACAGGCCTCTCACCTCCTGTCTTGGGCTTGATCTACATGATCCAAGCTGATTGGAGCAGGCATTGAACCTTCTCCAAGGCTTGATCTCATTTTGCATCTTAGCCAAAAGGCCGAGATGCCGCTTTACAAAATTGCTTCAAATGAAGCCTCAGTGTAACCTCATGACTTCAAACAAGTTCAGGATGTCAATACTTCACTTGATCTTCGCCAAAAGGCCGAGATCGTGCCCATTTTGTCCAAATACACTCGAAGGCACTGACAAATGTTTGTGAATTGAATGAAAAGCTTGACGAACCCTCTTCCAAGTAGTCTTACTTTTCACTCTGCATTGCTCGATCTGGTGTGATTCAAATGACAAATTTTGCTTATTGAATCATGCCACGTTTAATTCCAAATGCTAAGAGTAGGTGGATTGAGTAGCCTCGAGTGCTCTCTCTTTATATTCAGCCAGAAAAGCTGATTTGTGATTCAAACAGGGGAAATATTGAGCAACGAGAACGATTCTCCACAGCCTGAAACCCAAAGAACATTTGGCTGTTGCTCACAATTGAATGCAGTTCGAGAGTGGCAGGCAAGAAATGAGAATCCTGCCAAATGTGGATCCCATTCAAGATGAATATTTGACATGTCCAATGGCTTATTCCTCAGCTAAACGTCAGCTGTGTCAACATTGCTTCCAGTGCAATTGCAGTGTTTCTTTATCCATTTACGGAATGTGGGTGTCACTGGCTCTGCCAACATTTATTGTCCATCTCTAGTTTCCCTTCAGAAGGTGGTGGTGAGCTGCCTTCATGAACCCACTGCAGTCCCTGAAGTGTAGGTACACCCACGGTCCTGTTAGAAAGGGAATTTCAGGATTTTGACCCAGTGAAGGAACGGCGGTGATACATTCCCACGTTAGAATGGTGAGTGACTTGGAGGGGAAAGTCCAGGCGCTGGTGTTTCCAGGTATCATGGGTTTGGAAGGTTTGCCGAAGGATCTTTGGTGGGTGTCTGCAGTGCATCTCGTACACACGGCTGCCACTATTCATTGATGATGGAGGGATTCAATGTCTGTGGAAGGGGTACCAATCAAAAGAGCTGCTTTGTCCTGGATGGTGTCAAGTTTCTTGAATGTTGTTGGAGCTGCACTCATCTAAGGAAATGGAGAGTATTCCATCACATTCCTGACTTGTGACTCGTAGATCGTGGACAGGATTTGGGGAGTCAGGAGATGAGTTACGCACCACAGAATTCTGAGCCTCTGTCCTGCTTTGGTAATCACAGTAGTTTTATGGCTAGTCCATTTCAGTTTCTGGTCAATGATAACTCCCAGGATGTTGATAGTGGTGGATTCAGGATAGTATTACTATTGAATTTCAAGGAGTGAAGGTTAGATCCTCTCTTGTTGGTGATGGTCATTGCCTGGCACTTGTGTGGTGCAAATGTTATTTGCCACTTGTCAGGCCAAGCCTGGATATCGTCCAGGTTTTGTTGCTTTTGGACATGGACTGCTTCAGTGTCTGAGTAGATGTGAATGGTGCTGAACATTGTGCAGTCATCAGCGAACATCCCCACTCTGATCTTATGATGGAATGGAGGACATTGGTGAAGCAGCTGAAGACGGTTGGGCCTAGGATAGTTCCCTGAGGAACGCTTGCAGTGATATCCTGGGGCTGGGATGATTAACCTCCAATCAGCACAACCATCCTCCTTTGTGCCAGGTATGACTCCAAGTAGTGGAAGGTTTTCCCCCTGATTGCTATTGACTTCAGTTTTACTAGGGCTCCCTGATGCCACACTCAGTAAAATGTGGCCTTGATGTCAAGGGCTGTCACTCTCACCTCACCTCTAGAATTCAGTTCTTTTGTCCATGTTTGGACCAAGGCTGTAGTGAGGTCAGGAGCTGAGTGGCCCTGGCGGAATAAAAACTGAGTGTCTGTGAGTGGGTTATTGCTGAGTAAGTGCCACTTGATAGCACTGTCGATGACCCTCTCCATCAGTTTACTGATGATCAAGTGTAGACTGATCGGGCAGATCTTGACCAGGTTAGACTTGTCCTGTTTCTTGTGTACACGGCATACCTGGGCAATTTTCCACATTCCTGGGAAGATGCCATTTTTGTAGCTGTACGATAATAGCTTGACAAGGGGGCAAGGCAATTTCTGGAGCACAAGTGTTAGTACTTTTGCTGCAATATTGTCAGGGCCCATTGTCTTTGCAGTGTCCCCTGCCTTCAGCTGTTTCTTGATATCATGTAAAGTGAATCGAATTGGCTGTAAATCCGTGATGTTGGGAACCTTCGGAGGAGGCCGCAATGGATCAACCACTCAGCACTTCTGGTTGAAGTTGTTGCAAATACTTCAGCCTTAAGTTTTGCACTGATGTGCTGGGCTCCTCCATCATTGAGGATGGGGGAGTTTGTGGAATCTCTTCCTTCAGAGAGTTGTGTAATAGCCCACCACCATTCACGACTGGATGTGACAAGACTGGAGAACTTAGATCTGATCCATTGGTCGCTTAGCTCTGTCTATTACTGTAACCCAAACCTGGCAGATCAAGTTCACCAATTCAAAAATTTTGCTCTGATTTTATGTTGAAGAAGTTACTGTAAGGAGTCTAACAACACTAGGTTAAAGTCCAACAGGTTTATTTGGTAGGAAACGCCACTAGCTTTCAGAGCGCCGCTCCTTCGTCAGGTGAGTGGGAGATCTGCTAACAAACAGCAAACAGGGCATGTAAAGACACAAACTCAATTTACAGAATAATGAATAATGGTTGGAATGCGAGTCTTTACAGCTAATCAAGTCTTAAAGGTACAGACAATGTGAGTGGAGAGAGCACTAAGCACAGGTTAAAGAGATGTGTATTGTCTCTAGACAGGACAGCCAGTGAGATTTTGCAAGTCCAGGCAAGTTGTGGGGGTTACAGATAATGTGACATGAACCCAAGATCCCAGTTGAAGCTGTCCTCATGTGTGTGGAACCTGGCTATCAGATCCTGTGTATACGGAGGGCTTGTCCGTAGGGGATGGCTTCTTTAATGTGTTTAGGGTGGAAGCTGGAGAAGTGGAGCACCGTGAGGTTATCCGTGGGCTTGCGGTACATACAGGATCAGCTCGGATGAGGAGGATCGCACCAGACACCTCCAGACAATGAAAGATGCCCTCATAAGAACAGGATATGGCGCTCGACTCATCGATCGACAGTTCCAACGCGCCACAGTGAAAAACCGCACCGACCTCCTCAGAAGATAAACACGGGACACAGTGGACAGAGTACCCTTCGTCATCCAGTATTTCCCCGGAGTGGAGAAGCTACGGCATCTCCTCCGGAGCCTTCAACATGTCATTGATGAAGACGAACATTTCGCCAAGGCCATCCCCACACCCCCACTTCTTGCCTTCAAACAACTGCACAACCTCAAACAGACCATTGTCCGCAGCAAACTACCCAGCCTTCAGGAGAACAGTGACCACGACACCACACAACCCTGCCACAGCAACCGCTGCAAGACGTGCCGGATCATCGACACAGATGCCATCATCTCACGTGAGAACACCATTTGCCAGGTACACGGTACATACTCTTGCTTTACAATTTCTTGAAACATAATTTAAAAAAAGATTGTTCCAGTTGCTGCCTGAACGCTAGTTAGAAACAGTTTATTTATTGGCGCTTATGTACAGAAATATATTCCTGAAGATTTTAGAATAAGATGGGAGGAAAGAGATAATCATGTTGGAGGGAAAGCAGAAACAGAAAATTGAGGGGCAAACAAAAGGCTGATTTGAAAGAAGGCACTTTTTAAAAAAACAAGGTTTGGAAAAGGCATCGTAAAGAGATTTAGATTCCTGGGAATCGAGCCACATGAGAAACAAAGAATAAACTGCACTTGTCAGCATAAGCCGAGATAAATTTTAATACGGTTTCAAAATGAAGGCATGGCAAACTATTGGAGTTTCCATTTTGCGAGGAGTACACAACGTTATGATGTAATGGTGAAAATCAAGGGATTAATGATAATAAAGGCATTGGAGAAATAAAACCTTCTGGATCCATCGTGCAGTCATAGAATCATAGAAACCCTACAGTGCAGAAGGAGGCTATTCAGCCTATTGAGCCTGCACTGACCACAATCCCACCCAGGCCCTATTCCCATAACCCCGTGCATTTACCCTGCTAATCCCCTGGCGCAGTGTTGCGTTTTGGTAAAGCGATCCAATTAATCTCACCCACTGCTCTTTCCCTGTAGCCCTGTCAACTTCTTTTCCTCTCTTCATGTATTGATCCAATTCCCATTTGAAAGTTCCTATTCAACCTGCTTCCATCATCCTTTCAGACTGTGCATCCCAGGTCACAACAACTTGCTGTGTAACAAACTGTTTCCCCATGTCACATCGGGTTCTAACCTTAAACCTCTGACCCTTCCGCCATGCACACAGCTCCTCCTTATTTCGTCTATCAGAGACATTCATGGTCCAGATGGCTGGACTTGCGGATAGCGAAGAGCATTGTCGGGCAATACAGCAGGATATAGATAGGCTGGAAAATTGGGCGGAGAGGTGGCAGATGGAGTTTAATCCGGATAAATGCGAAGTGATGCATTTTGGAAGAAATAATGTAGGGAGGAGTTATACAATAAATGGCAGAGTCATCAGAAGTATAGAAACACAGAGGGACCTAGGTGTGCAAGTCCACAAATCCTTGAAGGTGGCAACACAGGTGGAGAAGGTGGTGAAGAAGGCATATGGTATGCTTGCCTTTATAGGACGGGGTATAGAGTATAAAAGCTGGAGTCTGATGATGCAGCTGTATAGAACGCTGGTTAGGCCACATTTGGAGTACTGCGTCCAGTTCTGGTCACCGCACTACCAGAAGGACGTGGAGGCATTAGAGAGAGTGCAGAGAAGGTTTACCAGGATGTTGCCTGGTATGGAGGGTCTTAGCTATGAGGAGAGATTGGGTAGACTGGGGTTGTTCTCCTTGGAAAGACGGAGAATGAGGGGAGATCTAATAGAGGTGTACAAGATTATGAAAGGTATAGATAGGGTGAACAGTGGGAAGCTTTTTCCCAGTTCGGAGGTGACGATCACGAGAGGTCACGGGCTCAAGGTGAGAGGGGCGAAGTATAACTCAGACATCAGAGGGACGTTTTTTACGCAGAGGGTGGTGGGGGCCTGGAATGCGCTGCCAAGTAGGGTGGTGGAGGCAGGCACGCTGACATCGTTTAAGACTTACCTGGATAGTCACATGAGCAGCCTGGGAATGGAGGGATACAAACAATTGGTCTAGTTGGACCAAGGAGCGGCACAGGGTTGGAGGGCCGAAGGGCCTGTTTCCTGTGCTGTACTGTTCTTTGTTCTTTGTTCTTTTTCAACACCTCTCTCTTAACTTTCTCTGGGCGGGATTCTCCAATCTCATTCATTCCCCCCGCAAGAGTGGAGAATTTGGCACTCAGCCAAAACTCCGTTCACTGGAGCAGCACTGGGGAAGCCTAGCTGCAGATGAGGTCAGAGGTTTCTGGTGTCTGTTCTGTGAAGAACATCTCCAGTCTACGTACAGAACTCAGTTCCTTGACTGTCGATCCCATTGTACAAAAACTCTTTATACACACTCCTGAAATTACAATGTCGAGCATTGAACGTGATACTCCAGCTAAGGCATAATCACTGTTTTATCAGGGTTTAGGATGTCCTTACTTTTGTGTTCTCTCATTTGATTAATGTGTTTCCAATGGGCGGCATTGTGGCACAGTGGTTGGCACTGTTACCTCACAGCTCCAGGGACTCAGGTTCAATTCCTGGCTTGGATCATTGTCTGTGTGGAATCTGCATGTTCTCCCCGTGTCTGTGTGGGTTTCCTCCAGGTGCCCTGGTTTCCTCTCACAGTTCAAAGATATGCTGGTTTGGTTGATTGGCCATGGTAAATTGCCCCTTAGTGTCAGGGAGATTAGCAGAATAAATGTGTGGGGTTACGGAGATAGGGCCTGGGTGGGATTATCGTCAGTGCAGACACGATGGACCAATTCCTCCTGCACTGTAGGGATTCTATGATTCAAATGCTTTTCTAAAAAAAAACAACTTTCATGGCTTGTTCTCCCACCCTTAAAGATTCTTAAATGTACACCTTGGGTTTCTGAGCAACTTGTGGCGAATTGATTGGGATGGAGGCAGGCAATATTTCAGAAAGGATGGACATTGGTCATGGTGATGGATGAGAAATAAGTGAAGGAAACGCATCACATGGTCAGGATTATCCACCCCCTCCCATCTAGTGAGCTATTACTGACCTAACAGGAACTTAAATGGCCCACCACATCATCAGCTGCTGGGGTGGGGGGTGGGGTCGGGGGACACAACGAGACAAGGCTAGAAAGTCCTGGCCATGCTGTAACAATACAGTAGTCCTTGAAACATGCCGATACGCAATGACAGCTTGATGGAAACAGGGCCAAACAAGGGCTGGTGAGAGCTGGAGACATTAGCTTTAGGTTGTTGACATTTAGTCAGAGGAAACCATGTGACCGGTCAGGCAGGTGAAGAAAATATCATTAACCTTAGGATCAGTGATTGAGTCAGAGAGGTAGAGCGTTCATCAACATGTTCTTATATGATTTTACAATCCATTCCTGGGATGAGAGAGTTGTCCTGTGAGGACAGAGAGAGCTCATATTGTCTGGAATTTAGAAGAATTGGAGGTGGTCTCATTGGAATCATTCTCAGAGGCTTTAACTGGGTTGAAGTTGAGAAGCTGTTTCCCCTTGCTGGAATGTCTGGAACTCAGGGCCATCGTCTCAGAATAAGGGATAGCCATCCAGGAATGAGGTGGAGAGAAATTCTTCATTCAGATTTTGCAAATCTTTAGCATTCTCTACCCAGTGGGCTGTGAATTCTCAGTCATTGAGTTTATTTAAGACAGTGGCCAACGGAATTTTTGGGCACATGGAGAGGAAAGGTGGAGTTGAGGTCAAAGATCAGCCATAATCTGATTGGATGATGGAGCAGGTTTGAGGTGTCGAATGGTCTACTCCTATTTCTTATTTTCATCCATTAGTATATGAATGATGAAGAGAAAAGGATTCCATTTTAGACCCACAGTGCAACTGAGTCTGATAGAAGTTTATCAAATTATGAAAGGCAAAGATAAGGTGAACTGTTGGAAACTTTTTCACAGAAATGATAATTACAAGGAGGCACATGTTCCAGAGAATCCATAGAATCCGTACAGTGCACAAAGAGGCCATTCAGCCCATCGAGTCTGCACCGACCACAATCCCATCCAAGCCCTATTCCCATAACCCCACATATTTACCCTGCTAATCCCCCTGACACTAGGGTCAACTTAGCATGGCCAATCCATCTAACCCGCACATCTTCAATCTTCAGTACTCAACAAAACACATTGAGCCGGATTTTACCATTTTCATTCGAAGTGCTGAATCTGGGCAAAATTCAGATCCGACTTGGAAATCTACTTTCAGGCGCCCCCCATTGGCACTTAGCCTGAAAAAGAAATTGCGGGTCTGAATTGCGCTGTGGGCGGGGCTTAGCGCGCCTGAAACGATCGGAGCTCTGAACTGCGGATGCGCAGTTAAAAAAAATTGAAAATCGCGCCCCTAACACATCGCTCCCGGGCCGCAAAAAACGGATAAAGCGGCCCGAGAGCAAAAAGCGGGAGCGATGGCCCCCACAGACATCACCCCACCCCCACAACATAACTGTCCCCTCTATCCACCCACATCCCCCCGCTACCCAGACCAATCGCGACCTTCTGCCCTCTTCCCCCCCCCCCACCGATCGCCTGCAGAGTGGCAGCGGACTCCCCCTGCCCCTGCCCCCTCACCAGAGATCCATCTGGCATCCCCACATCCCCCCACAGAATGATCGGGCCTCTCTCCTCTTTCACCTCCATCCACCAGAGATACATCTGACCCACCTCCTCCTCCCCCCTCCACCAGAGAATGATCTGTCTTGCCTCCCTCGCCCCCACCACCGATCTGAGTCAGAGAGCTGTTGGAAGCTCTGAACTCACCTCTTCAGCAGCTGGAGCGCCCGAAACAGACCTTTGCCGAGCATGTTTGTTTCGTGCCGAATCTGGACGGGCGAATGTGGTGGTAAAGGGGGAAATGCTGTTAAAGTTGGGCGGGCAGTTCATTAATTCATTTTAAATGCATGCAAATGCATTTAAATAGCCGTTGCGCCCGTTTTGGGCGCAAATTGCATCGCGGCCATTTTAGGACCTCAGTAAAATGGGCATCTGCGCGGACAGGGGCGCGGATTGCATTAATGGCCTCACGCCCGACTTTGCCACATTTTCATGCCCGAAACCGGGCACGACGCAATGGTAAAATCGGGCCCATTATGGAGATTTTGGGGCTACCTTTTTGACTCGACCCTCCCGGCAGGGAAACATGACTGCTGGAATGAAAATTCTGGAGGTGCATGATTTTGCAAACCTCCAATAAGCACAGGGAGCCTGCCAGTAGCTTAAAGTTGGGCCATAATGTCTTCAGTTACAGCTTGGTCTTTTTTCCTATTACTTTTGTGTTCTGCTTATGGCAAATATGTAGTTTCCAGTGAATGGAAACATGTGGATGGCCTTATGAAGAAATGAAAGTGATTGGTGTTTCCATATTTAATAATCAACTTCCAGTTGTGAAGTATTGGTTACTGAATAATACAAGAGGTGATAGACGTGTTTGATGTCTCTTCAGGCTAAAATACTCAGATTTATCGGTTGAATAATACACTGAGGCTGTAGGATGTAGTAACGATATTGAAATGCTACATAATAAAGACACAATCCACAAGCAGTTAAGATCCCCTTCAAGGAATGCATTTCTCGCAGCTATAAATAGGCAGTAGCACTGTTGGATAAAATGGTATTTTGTGGACTTTATGTAGGAATGTACTGCTGAGGCTTTATAACGCTTTGGTCAGGCCCCATTTGGAATATTGTGAGCAATTTTGGGTCCTGTATCTAAGGAAGGATGAGCTGGCCTTGGAGAGGGTCCAGAGGAGGTTCACGAGAACGATCCCGGGAATTAAAGGCTTGACGTATGAGGAGCTTCTGAGGACTCTGGGTCTGTCCTCAATGGAGTTTAGAAGGATGAGGGGGGTTCTCATTGAAACTTACAGAATACTGAGAGGCCGGGATAGAGTGAACGTGGAAAAGATGTTTCCGTGAGTAGGAGAGACTGGGATCCGAGGGCACAGCCTCAGATAAAGGGACGACCCTTTATAATTGAGATGAGGAGGAATTTCTTCAGCCAGAGAGTGGTGAGTCTGTGGAATTCACTGCCATAGATGGCTGTGGAGACCAGGTCATTGAGTATATTTATGACAAAGATAGATAGGTTTTTGATTGGTGAAGGAAACAAGGGTTATGAGGAAAAAGCGGGAGAATGGGATTGAGAAACTTATCAGCCATGATTGAATGGCAGAGCAGACTCGATGGGCCAAATTGCTTAATTCTGCTCCTATATCTAATGGTCGTATGTTGTGATGTTGTATATGTATAATACAAATTTCTAATTCATTATTGCTGTTGGTTATTTCTCCTAATTTTATTTTCCTTTCTCCTTCAAATCTACCCCTTCAAAAATAAAAAATATCCTCCCCATGTCCTTTGCAAACTACAGTCCAATCTCCCACTTTCCTACACTCTCCAAAGTTCCTGAACATCCCTTCATTTAGGTCTCTGCCCCACCACTGAATCGAAACAGCTCTTACGAAACTCACAAATGGCATCTAAAGTTACAGTGAGAAAGATAAACTAACCCTCCTCGTCCTTTTCAACCCATCCACAACTTTTAATATGGTTGCATACCTTCCTTTTCTAATGTCTCTCTGTCAGTATACAGTTGCCTGGACTTCTTTCACAATGTTCCATTTTTATCCCATCATAGAATCACGTGCAATCACTTCTCTCTCTTCCTTCTTCTACACCATTACCTCTGGTATCGTCCAAGGATCTGTCCTCGGTCCCTCCTATTTCTCACCTACATGCTGCCCTTGGCAACATCATTCTACACCACATCAGTTTCCATGTGTATATCGCAAGCTCAACCTCACCACCATCTTGACCCATCCACTACTCTAAATTCTCAGACTGCTTATCGGACATCAAGTACTCGAGAAGAAGGAGTTTCCTCCAATTAAATATTGCAAAGACCAAATTCTGTTCTCTCACCATCAATTCCATCCCATCACCCTGGCAACTCTCTGAGACTGAACCAGATAGTTCACAGCATTGGTCTCACATTTGGTCTTAAGATAAACTTCTGACCACATATCCGCACCATTACTCAGACCACCTATTGCCATCTCCATAACATCACCAGGCTCCACACCTTCTGCTGAAACCTTAATCCCTGCCTTTGCCATAACTAGACTTGTTGTAGGTATCAGGTCTACCTCACTGACATACATTGGCTCCAGGTTGCGCAATGCCTCAATTAAAAAATTCTCACCCTTGTTTTCAAATCTTTCCATGGTCTCACCCCTTCACAATCTTCAACTTCCTGCCCCACAACCCCTGAGCTCTCTGTGTTTCTCTGGTCTAGGCCTCTCGAGCATCTTCTGTTTTAATTCTTCCACCATTGGTGGTCATGTTTTGGCTCCCTCGGCTTCTGAGCTCTGGTATGCCCTCCGTAATCCCTCCACCTTCCCAACTCTCTTTCTTCCTTTAAGAGGCTCCTTTAAACTTCCTTCTATAACCAAGCTTCTGGCCGCCTGCCCTATTATCTCTTCATGTGGCTCAGTGTTATATTTTGCTTTTTAATTCTCTTGTGAAGGACTTTGGGTGTTTTATAATGTTAAAGACATTTTATAAATACAGTTGTGCTGGCTATATCTGGGGGTTTTCCTGTTCTTGATTTACCCTCTTACTTATTAGCGACAGTACTGCAATGGTATGTCACATTTTATCGCTGTACATCTGAATTCAGCAACAGTGTTTGGAGATACACCTTTCAAATTCAGAGAGCACCGTGCATTCAAATTTGATCGATGGCAGTCAGGATGAATCAGGAGCTTCTCATGGGATGCTTCAAAATTACCCTTGTCCTGTCACAAGTTGGCATGACGAGTAATTAACACTGATTATGCCTTTTAAAATGGCTTCCCCAAGCTCAAGGAACTGTAGAAACAGCACACATAAGGTGCTGGATTCTCCGGCCTCACTCGGAGCTGGGATTCTCCGCTGCAGTGAATGGAGATTTGGCTGAGCACCAGATTCTATGTCCTTGCTGGCAGCAGTGGCGGGGCGCGAACAGTCGGAGAATTCCAGCCAGTCGCTCAAACCGTTGCTGAGTTTCGTAGAATAATGACAATAGAGGGCCCGATTTTACCATCAAGTTGCGCCCGTATTTGGGCGCGAAAGCTTGGTAAAGTCGGGCATGAGGCGAATAGCACGATCCGCGCCCACCTCCGCGCTGGTTCCCCCTTTAGCAAAGCCCGAAAATGGCCGCGGTCGGAAATGGGCGCGACGGCCATTTAAACATAGTTGCATGCATTTAAATTGACTTAATGGGCTGCACGCCCAACTTTACTGACAACTCCCCCTTTACCACCGCGTTCGCCCACCCGGAATCGGCGCGAAACGGGCATGCTCTACAAAAGCCTGATTCGGTTGCTGCAGTTAGTGAGGAGGTAAGTGCCGAGTGTCCGACTCTCTGCTTGGGATTAGTGGTGGGGGTGGGGGGTTGAGGTGGGTCTGCTGCCACCCTGCCTGTAATCGGTGGGGAGGAAGTGGGGGAGGGGCCCATGATCAGTCTGGGTGGTGGAGGGGGTGGGGGATAAGGGGGTCAGTAATGTTGTGGGAATGGGACAAAGTCTGTGGTGGCCGGGGGGAGGCATTATCCGGCCCAGGAGCGATGTGGCAGGTGAGTCGCATTCTATCATTTTATCCTGCGTGTGCGCAGTTGGAGGCGCTGGTCGGAGCTGTGGGGTTTTGGGCGCGTTAAGCCCCGCCCACAGGCTTCTGCAGCGCGATTCGGAATCGCTGATATTTTTTCAGGCCGAGTGCGTATGGGGGCGCCTGAGAACAGTTTCAAGTCCACCCAGCACTTAGAATCAAAATGGTAAAATAGGGCCCAGAGTTTGCAGTGTCACTGAAGCACTGTATCGACCCTCTTGTCCTTGAATCTGTGGACCACAGTTTCCCGATTGCAGTGTGCTCTTCGTGTACGAGAGGAGTGAAGATTGAGCATCTTTAGGGAAGATGTGGAGATTGTACTAAGCTGAGAGATTTGAACTCAGAATGCCAGAAGAGAGGAAAGATGGTTAAGAGGAACTGAAATGCTGAGGGGAATGACAGAGTGTGTTGGAGAAGCCAGAATACGGAGACTTTACCAGCAGGATGGCTGGAGGATAATAAAGTACCTGCAAAAACTTTGACCAGATTTAAAAGTTAGGCAGAGAAAAAAACCGAAGCTAAAATAACAGAGGGAATGATTGATGAGCACTGAGAAAACACCATGAAATGAAAAAGGGGAGTGATTATCAATAAAGTTACTGCAGGAATCCAAGGAGACTTAAGAGAACGGAAATAGAACAGATGAAAATGAACACAAAGTGGCCAGGCCATTCCGACACAGCTCAAGTGAACAGGAACTAGTGCAGAAAGCTAGTCTGTACCACTAAACTAACCAAGCCTATTCTCTCTCACTATTGCCTCCCACAAATTCCACTCATGCAATGTCTTTTCTTCTTCTGGGTTAGGACTGTTGTTGATTTGTTTGGAGTTTCAGTAACTTGCCTGCATATTCCCACCTCCCAGCCTCTGTTTTTGATGTGATGAATATTTTTCCAAACAATATCTACATCTTTTATATCTCCCAGTGATTAATTTAAAAGATGGTATTCTCAGCGCATCAGGGGTCGGTGCAGTCACTTTTAACACTCCTGTCTCCCCAGAGCCTATCCACCATCTATAAGGCACAAGTCCGGATCCACTGTGATGCAATGCTCCCCACCAGCCAGGATGAGCGTCGCTTCATCAACACTCCAGCTCAAAGCTATCCAGGGCGAGGCAGCTCACTTGTTCATTACCTTAAACATTCACTTCTCCATCATTGGCAGCAGTGTATAAGATTCACTGCAGCAACCTGCCAAGCCTCCTTCAACAGCACCTTCCAAATTCACGATCTCCACAACCTAGAAGAACAAGGGCAACAAGTGCATCAGAACATTTCCAAGATCTCCACCACGCCATACATCGTCTTGACTTAGAACTATATCGCCGTTCCTTCACCTCACTGGGCCAAAATCCTGGCATTTCCTTCCTAACTGCATTGAAGATGTACCTACAACACATAGACTGTTGCTGTTCAAGAAAGTGGCTCACCACCAGCTTCTCAAGGGCAATTAAGGATGGGCAATAAATGTTGGCTTTCATAATTTTTTTTATTCATACTTGGTTCATGGGTGCAGCTGGATGGCCAGCATTTATTGCCCATCCCTAGTTGCCCTTGGAGGGCATTTGAGAGTCAACCACGTTGTTGTGGTTCTGGAGTCACATGTCGGCCAGACCAGGTAAGGACGACAGATTTCCTTCCCTAAAGTACATTAGTGTACCGGGTGGGTTTTTCCGACAATCGACAATGGTTTCATGGTCATCTGTAGATTCTTAATTCCATGGTGGGATTCGATCTTGACCCCCCCAGAACATTAGCTGGATTAATAGTCGAGCGATTAATACCACTCGGCCATTGGCCCCCCATTCAATGATATTTTATAAATGAAAGAAAAGATCTGGTGATAATCTTCAAATACTAGTTTCTTCCATCTTCTTCAAGTAACTGTTTACAAAATATGACAAAGGATAAATATTTCATTAATCAGTTATTACGTGCCTGCTATTTCATAGAAGAAAACCCTTATAATCAAAACATTGTGGATGTGGCCCAGGAAGAAGCATTAATATTTATTGGTCTCTGATCGGAATCAAATCCAATTTTCATATCAATAGATTAATAGACATTTAGATATAATTTATTGCAAGGGGAATTGAATACAAAAGTAGAGAGGTGATGCTTCAGTTGTGCAGGGCATTAGTCATAGAACCATAAAATCCCTACAGCGCAGAAGAGCCATTTGGACCATTGAGTCTAACAAACTCCCTGAAAGAGAATCCTAATGAGACCCAATTCCCTGCCCTAACTCTGAAATCCCGCGCATTAATCATGGTCAATCCGCCTAACCTACACATCTTGGAGACTAAGATGCATTTATCATGGCCAATCCACCTAACCCTCACATTTTTGGACTGTGGGAGAAAATCGGAACACCTGGAGGAAATCCATGCAGACACGGGAAGAACGTGCAAACTCCAGACAGACAGTGACCCAAGCCGGGATTCAAACCCGGGTCCGTGGCGATGTGAAGCAGCAGTGCTAACCACTGTGCCACCGTGCCATGTTGAACAACCGTGGATCTATAGGAATAACTTCAGTCAGTGTTGCAGTGGTGTTTCAATACCCTGCCTTGCATGTCGCCTGCAACTTTGCATTTATATAGTATCATTTGATTGGCACTTAGAGAGGTCTTAACAAACCCCAGCAAACATTTCTTTGCATTAATTTCCATTAACACAATGGATGAGAAAAGGAGCCAGAGAAATTTCCGTTTATGCAGGGCTTTCCACTGACTATTTGCTGAAATGAGCACAAAGGAATGTTTCCTTTTAGGCATGGATTAGATGTAAAATGGAGCTCCTCTTAAAATACATTCCCGGTAACTTGTAATTATAAAATTTGCAGATCATAGAATCCCTACAGTGCAGAAAGAGGCCATTCGGCCCATTGTGTCTGCGCCAACAACAATCCTACCCAGACCTTATCCCTGTAACCCCATGCATTTACCCCACTAATCCCTCTAACCTACACATCCCAGGACACTAAAGGGCAATTTACCATGGCCAATCCACCGAACCAGCAAGTCATTCCAACTGTAGATGGAAACCCAGGCAGGCATGGGGAGAATGTGCAAACTCCACACGGACAGTGACCCAAGCCGGGAATCAAACCCGGATCCCTGGTGCTGTGAGAAAACAGCGCTAATCACTGTGCCGCCATACCGCCTGGATCTGGAAGCTTTACTTTTCTACCATCTGTATGGTTGAGAAATGTTCAAACAGTGAAATCAGCACGCAGATACTGAATCTTGCTATCATCAATTCAAATGTAAGGATGCCCTTGCTAATTAGCATTCTTATGCAAATCACCAAGCATGACTGATCCACAAATTGCTTCTCTGAGAAGAAAATTATAGGAGCTGTTTTTGTTTACTTTCCAATACCGTCTCACGAATGGTGTGACACGCTGTTATTATATAATTTAGTTCAATGTGTCTCAATTTTATTTTTCCTTCAGTGCCCACGTCGAAACAATTGGGCAGCATTCACCAGAGCTCGCATGACAGCCCAGGGGAAACTTTCAATGTCGAACTGTCTCTCAAGCCCAGACTCAACAGGCATTCAGTTCAAGACGTCCCTCATGAGTTTAAGAAGGATTCAGAGTTCAGTTGTCACTGATGTCACATGCTATCTGACTTACACTGCTTTCCTGCTGCATATTTTAAAATTCAGTAAGTTACTTACCTGACACCATGCATGCGGCATTGTGGCACAAAGGTTAACACTGCTGCCTCATAGCGCCGGGTTCGATTCCAGGCTTGCGTCACTGTCTGTGCGGAGTCTGCACGTTCTCCCTGTGTCTGCGGCGGTTTCCTCCAGGTGCTCCGGTTTCCTCACACAGACCGAAAGACGTGCTGGTTAGGTGCATTGGCCATGCTAAATTCTCCCTCAGTGTACCCGAACAGGCGCCGGAGTGTGGCAACTAGGGGATTTTCACAGTAACTTCATTGTGGTGTCAACGTAAGCCTACTTACAATATTAATAAATTAATAAATAAACAATTGCAGGAAGACCAGACTGGGGGATAAAAACGTACAACAGTCGCTAATAAATCCAGCTGGAAATTCAGAAGAAATGTCTTTGTCCAGAGAGCTGTGAGAATGTGAAGCTCGCTACCCCATAGATTAATGAAGATGAATAGCATGGATGTACTTAAGGGAGGCTAGACGAACACATGAGGGAGAAAAGAGGAAATGTGTCTCAGATTAGATCAAGAAGGCAGTGAGGAGGGTCGTGCTCTGTATTTACATGGCATGGACCTTTAGGACTGAATATCCTATTTCTCGGCGTTAAATATTATGCAAGATTATAAGGTAATATTTAACGCTACTTTAAATCCAGTTAGTTTTGACCGTGTCTGCTTTACTAAGGTCACATTAGGCTGGGGATGTAATTTTTCTCTAAACTAGTGCTCTCGAGATGCCAGATTTCTGCTGCAGCTTTAAACAGCCAGTTGCCTGTCTCAGTTCATTCTTTTGATCACCTTTACAATAGTCTCGCTTCATACTGGTGAAGGAACCTAGCGCCACTCTTTAACTTTCTCTGAGGGCCACCAGATCTTTAGAATGATGTTCTGTGGACTATGTGCCAATTAAGGTGAATCAATAACCAACCAGAAAGAACTTTGGTGTTTATAAAGAGACCATGAATATGCTGAAGATTGAAATGTATTGAAAACTGCATTTTGTCCACTTAGAGTCATAGAATCCTGACAGTGCAGGAGAAGCCCTTCAGCCCAACAAGTCTGTGCCCATTCTCCAACAGAGTATTTTACCCAGGCCATCTCCCCCACCCTATCCCTGTAATCCCATTCATTTCCCATGGCCAATCCATCTAAACTACACATCTCGGGACACTGAGGGGCAACTTAGCACAGCCAATCCACCTAACCCACAACATCTTTGGAGTGTGGGAGGAAACTGGAGCACCCGGAGGAAACCCACGCAGAATATGCAAACTCCACACAGACAGTCACCCGAAGTCAGAATTGAGCCCGGGTCCCTGGCGCCATAAGGCAACATGTGTTAACCACTGTGCTACCCCGCTAGCCTATGCACTCAACAAGCAGAGAGAGAGCTTAGAAAGAGATAAATTAAGAAAAGGATTCAAGTTTAACAACTGGTCCAGTTCTGATTCTAAATGTCTCTGGCTGATATATAACTGTCTGTGTCCCAAGAAATTCACAAAGATCTGAGTTTGGGATTAGTTTGGGATTAGTTTGGGAAGAGCTTTTTCTTGACCCACCCATTTGTCAGGGTGAGGTCATTTAAATATTGTGTTGCATTCGCAGTGACAAGGGGCTGGGGGAGGAATTGACCCTTCACAGGGTACAGCCCCAGAAGAAAAGTGGAAAAGGAATTTTAAACTGACCAGGGATGGCAGAATCAGAACATTCATTTTCCTTCTGGCTTTATAAGTTACTGTCTAAGAACTGTAATAGCAACTGCAACAACTGACATTCACATAATGCCTTTAACATGGAAAAATGTAACAAGGCATTTCACAGAGACCTGATTAAAAAAGAATTGTAAGAAGTTTAACAACACCAGGTTAAAGTCCAACAGGTTTATTTGATAGCAAATGCCACTAGCTTTCGGAGCACTGCTCCTTCGTCAGATAGAGTGGAGATCTGGTCACAAACAGGGCATACAGAAACACTAACTCAATTTACAGAATAATGATTGGAATGCAGTCTTTACAGATAATCAAATCTTAAAGGTACAAACAATGTGACTGGAGAGAGCGTGAAGCACAGGTTAAAGAGATGTGTATTGTCTCCAGACAGGACAGCCAGTGAGATTCTGCAAGTCCAGGCAAGCTGTGAGGGTTACAGATAGTGTGACATGAACCCAAGATCCCGGTTGAGGCCGTCCTCATGTGTGCGGAACTTGGCTATCAGTTTCTGCTCAGCGACTCTGCGCTGTCGTGTGTCGTGAAGGCCGCCTTGGAGAACGCTTACCCGAAGATCAGAGGCCGAATGCTTGTGACCTGGTGTTGTTAAACGTCTTACTGTGTTTACCCCAGTCCAACGCCGGCATCTCCACATCATAAAAAAGAATTAACATTGAACCAAAGACAGTGGGGTGGCAGGGCGGCACAGTGGTTAGCACTGCTGCTTCACAGCTCCAGGTACTTGGGTTCGATACCCCGCATGGGTCGCTGTCTGTGTGGTGTTTGCACATTCTCCCCATATTAGCGTGGGTTTCGTTCGGGTGCTCCAATTTCCTCCCACAATCCAAAGATGTGTGGGTTAGGTTAACGCTAAACTGACCTGAATGTCAGGGGATGTGTAGGTTAGAGGGATTAGTGGGGTAAAATGTGTGGGGTTGTGGGATCAGGCCCGGGGTAGGATTGTTGTTTGTGCAGAATCAATGGGCCAAATGGCCTCCTTCTGTGCTGTAGGGTTTCTATGCTTTCATAGAAAAGATCTAACTAAAAGATTGAGCAGAGAGTGGGTTTTAAGTCAGGTCTTAAATTAGGAGATGGAAAACTGTTTTTTGAGTGAGAAACATTGACCAGGACATTAAGAACAAATGATCTGGTCATTATCACATTAATGTTTGTGGGATCTTGCCATCACAGACACTACAACAATGCCTATGCTTCAATATAACTTCATTGGCTGTAAAGCACTGTGGGATACTATCAGGCTATGAAAGGTGCTATATAAACAATAGTTCCTTCTTTCGTTAACGAGACTACTGATCCAAAGTTTTAAAGTTCATTTATTAGTGTCACAAGTAGGCTTACATTAACACTGTAATGAAGTTACTGCAAAAATCCCCCAAGTCGCCACGCTCCGGTGCCTGTTCAGGTACACTGAGGGAGAATTTAGCATGGCCAATGCACCTAACCAGCACATATTTCAGACTGTGGGAGGAAACCAGAGCACCCGGAGGAAACCCACGCAGACACAGGGAGAACGTGCAGACTCCACACAAACAGTGACCCAAGCCTGGGTCCCTGGCGCTGTGAGGTAGCAGTGTTCACCACTGTACCACCGTGCTGGCATTATATTTATATTGGCACAGAAACTGTTGTTTTCACCAGTTTGACATTAGATTTTGTCATGTTTGCTCTGAGCTAGCCTGGAATGGTTAGATCCAAGCACGTTCTTGGCAGATGGGACCAAACACATGACAATCACCTGGTTTCCAATTTCCACACAAACAGCAGCAATACTATCGCCAACGCTCTCAAGTCAAATTTCCCACATGAATTGAATTAGTTGACAAGACATTATCTGTAAATTATTACAATGACATTTACGACTAATTTTAAGTACAGTTGCAAATCTGTGTATGTTTCTGCAACATGTTGCTGTCTAGAGGTTTGGCAATATTCAATCAACTTTATACCATGCAGACAGCTTGTGGAATATTTTAATCAAATTACTAAATGTTAGAAAATATGTAGCTGATTAAAGTGAAATCCCTGCAATACACTCTGGTCTAACCACTGCTACCTTGGCTTCCTACTGGAGAAATGTTTTACAGGCACCAGAAACCCTTTGTATCATTCCCAATCATTTCTAATCGTGGCATTGAGTATTACGATGCTATTTCACAATTAAAGCCAGCGTTATCATCACGAGATATATACATGCACATCCAGGATTGGTTGCCAGATGAGAACAAAGTGAAGGAATCTTCCATGTGTCAGAACCCACCACATTACCACACACCACAATCCCCAACCAAACCCGAGCTCCTCCCCTATCTTGCCAAAAAAAACTGAGCTTTGATGAAAGGTCAGGACCTGAAACAGAAATATTTGTTGTCTATGTTGCTGAGATTAATTGTGAAAACTTCTAGCCCTCACTGAGATCAGGCAGGTCTGCAGAGCACAGAGCTCAAACAATATCAATAACGATACTTCTCTGGGAGGCAAGAGAAGTGATTGCAGAGCCTCTGGCTCTGATCTTCAGGTCGTCGTTGGCCTCTGGTATAGTACCAGAAGATTGGAGGTTAGCGAATGTTGTCCCATTGTTTAAGAAGGGGAACAGAGACTTCCCCGGGAATTATAGACCGGTGAGTCTCACTTCTGTTGTCGGCAAGATGTTGGAAAAAATTATAAGGGATAGGATTTATAGTTATTTGGAGAGTAATGAATTGATAGGTGATAGTCAGCATGGTTTTGTGGCAGGTAGGTCGTGCCTTACTAACCTTATTGAGTTTTTTGAGAAAGTGACCAAGGAGGTGGATGGGGGCAAGGCAGTGGACGTGGTATATATGGATTTTAGTAAGGCGTTTGATAAGGTTCACCATGGTAGGCTTCTGCAGAAAATGCAGATGTATGGGATTGGGGGTGATCTAGGAAATTGGATCAGGAATTGGCTAGCGGATAGGAAACAGAGGGTGGTGGTTGATAGTAAATATTCATCATGGAGTGCGGTTACAAGTGGTGTACCTCAGGGATCTGTTTTGGGGCCACTGCTGTTTGTAATATTTATTAATGATCTGGATGAGGGTATAGTTGGGTGGATTAGCAAATTTGCTGATGACACCAAAGTCGGTGGTGTGGTAGACAGTGAGGAAGGGTGTCGTAGTTTGCAGGAAGACTTAGACAGGTTGCAAAGTTGGGCCGAGAGGTGGCGGATGGAGTTTAATGCGGAGAAGTGTGAGGTAATTCACTTTGGTAGGAATAACAGATGTGTTGAGTATAGGGCTAACGGGAGGACTTTGAATAGTGTGGAGGAGCAGAGGGATCTAGGTGTATGTGTGCATAGATCCCTGAAAGTTGGGAATCAAGTAGATAAGGTTGTTAAGAAGGCATATGGTGTCTTGGCGTTTATTGGTAGGGGGATTGAATTTAGGAGTCGTAGCGTTATGTTGCAACTGTACACAACTCTGGTGCGGCCGCACTTGGAGTACTGTGTGCAGTTCTGGTCCCCACATTACAGGAAGGATGTGGAGGCTTTGGAGAGGGTGCAGAGGAGGTTTACCAGGATGTTGCCTGGTATGGAGGGGAGATCCTATGAGGAGAGGCTGAGGGATTTGGGATTGTTTTCGCTGGAAAGGCGGCGGCTAAGAGGGGATCTTATTGAAACATATAAGATGATTAGAGGTTTAGATAGGGTGGATAGTGATAGCCTTTTTCCTCTGATGGAGAAATCCAGCACGAGGGGGCATGGCTTTAAATTGAGGGGGGGTAGTTATAGAACCGATGTCAGGGGTAGGTTCTTTACCCAGAGGGTGGTGAGGGATTGGAATGCCCTGCCAGCATCAGTAGTAAATGCGCCTAGTTTGGGGGCGTTTAAGAGATCCGTAGATAGGTTCATGGACGAAAAGAAATTGGTTTAGGTTGGAGGGTCACAGTTTTTTTTTTAACTGGTCGGTGCAACATCGTGGGCCGAAGGGCCTGTTCTGCGCTGTAATGTTCTATGTTCTATGTTCTATATGGTGAGTTTAGTGTAATTAAAAAGTCCTAAGGCACTTCACAGGATGGAGCAAAATTAGATACTACGACACAACAAGCAAAATTCAGGACCAAAAGCTGAATGGAGGGGCAGGTTTAAAGTCACATCTTAAATGTAGAAAGGTCAAGGTAGAGATCTGGCGAAGTTTCGGGAGGGAGCTTTAGAGCTTAGGGCCCAGGCAGCTGAAGCCATTGTCACCATGGTCAAAGGGCCAAATGGCCTCCTCCTGCTACTATCTTCGATGTTTCTATTGTGGAGAAAGCAGGATTAGGCTATTGAGTTGGATGATCAGCCATGATGGTAATGAATGGCGGAGCAGACTTGAAGGGCCAAATGGCCTCCTCCTGCTCCTATCTCCTGTGTTTCAATGGTAGAATGATTAGAATCAGGAATTTGCAAGAAGCCAGGATTAGAGGAGCACAGATATCTCAGAGGGTTGCAGGTGGAAGAGATTTCAGGGACAGGGAGGGAAGAAGACATGGAGCGATTTGAAAACAAGGATGTGGATCTGTTGACTCTGTCTACACCTCATGCTGCCTCGGAAAAGCAGCCAGTATAATCAAGGCCTCACACACCCCGGACACATTCTTTCTTACACCTTCTTCCATCGGGAAAAAGATACAAAAGTCTGAGGTCACATACCAAACAACTCAAGAATAGCTTCTTCCCTGCTGCCATCAGACCTTTGAATGGACCTACCATATATTAAGTTGATCTTTCTCTACATCCTAGCTGTGGCTGTAACACTACATTCTGCACACTCTCCTTTCCTTCTCCTTATGTACTCTATGAACGCACAAGAAACAATATTTTTCACTGTATCCCAATGCATGTGACAATAATAAATCAAATCAAATCAAATCAAAATTTTGAAATCAAGATGCCACCTGACTGAAAATCAGTGTAGGTCAGTGAGCAGAGGGACGATAGGTGAACAGAAATTGGTATTGTTAAGTGAAAAGGTTAAAAATCACATAAGCTGCAAGCTGAACCTCAGTCACCGAGGGAAAGCTATGCGCAGCTGACAGGTTTTTGATTAAAGTAAGCCCAGATTAGGGTCATGGACGATGTGCAGCTGCAGTTCATATCTGCCTATTCGAACAAGGAGCATTGGAAAGGGAGGTTGTGATATAATTGGTCATAGATTGTGGTGAACCATCGTTGGTTCACCACTGGGGTTTGTTACCATGTTACTGTTGGGCTAGGGTGTTATTACTGTGGGGGTTGTACTATGTTGTTGGGTTAGGGTGTTTACCTGTTATGAGAGTTATCGTGGCACATTCCAGTGGGGTCCCGCCTCCGGTGGCAGGGTATACGACCCCCTGCTCCGGCAGGACCCCTTCAGTCTGAACTGGTGTATTCGTGTTAGTAGTTCCCTTGTTACTTTATTAAAGCCTTCAATACCGAAGCCTTGATTCCATGTGCTTATTGACGCGCATCAATTTAATAAAGTAAACAGAAAACTCACAACTGTGCAACAAGAAGAAAAAAAAAACAGAGAGTATGGAACAGATCCTAAAACCGGATCGTCTGACACTGGACCCACGTGCGGTCGGTGCAGCTAACACATTCGACCAATGGTGGAAGTGCTTTGAGGACTACCTGGCAGCCTCGGTAGCTATCACTACGGACAGTGATAGACTCCAGGTCCTCCACGCGAGGGTAAGCGACACGATTTACCTAGCCATTCGTGCAGCTCCCACTTACCAGGGTGCCGTCGAGCTCCTAAAGAATAGGTACATTATGCCACCCAATGAGATACATGCTCGTTACCTCCTCGCTACACGACGTCGGCAGTCGGGCGAAACCATAGAGGATTATGCCAATGAGCTCCTGCAGCTTGCCAGGGGTTGCGACTGTAAGGACGTCTCCGCCGAGCAGTATATGTACGACCTCGCCCGAGACGCGTTCGTTGCAGGGGTAGGGTCCTCGTACATCAGGCTTAAATTGCTAGAAAAGGGGAAACTCAACTTGACCCAGGCAATGGGGATGGCCGTGAGGTTGGAGGCGGCGTCGAAGAGCTTGGCGCTGTACCCCGAGGACCACGTGCAGTCAACGTGGTTGGAGCAAGCTCTGCTCCCTCCTCGCCCCGCGAACCCGCGCTCCCAGACCGATTCGACGACGGCGGCAGCTCCAGGTGGCCAGCGATGCTATTTTTGTGGAGGGGCCAAGCATCCACGGCAACAGTGTCCGGCAAGAACGGCAATCTGCAGCCAGTGCGGTAAAAAAGGCCACTACGGCAAAGTCTGCAGGTCCAAACCTAAAAACGGCAGTGCAGCTTGTAACCCTCCAGAACGGAGACCATCTCTTTCGGCGTCGCAGTACCCACGAGGTCCGACCACGTGCGATCTCAGGACGGCGCCATCGTGGCAGACAGAGGAGGAGGAAGACCACCAGGAGTCGCTGCGCTTGGCGCCCTCGCCCACGTGCGATCCATGGGGGCGGCCATCATGGTCCACGACGACTAGGAGCGACCAGCAGGGGTCCTCAGCATCCACATCGGCAGCATGCAGCAGCGACCAGCAGGGGTCCTCAGCATCCACATCGGCAGCATGCAGTGACGCCCAGGGGCCAACGGTGGCGTCGATCTCTCTGGATCAGACCAGGCATTACAGACTGGAACATTCTATGATGGAGGTAAAGGTTAGTGGCAGAACTGTGAATTGTCTGTTTGACAGTGGGAGCACCGAAAGTTTCATACACCCTGAAACTGCTAAAAGGTGTGGACTCCGGGTTCTCCCTGCCAAACAGACAATTTCCATGGCATCACAGTCCCGGTCTGTACCGATCCAAGGATGATGTATGGTAACTCTTGAGGTACAGGGCACAGTTTACGAGCAATACAGGCTCCTTGTGCTACCTCACCTTTGCGCGCCAATTCTCCTCGGACTAAACTTTATGGTCCACATGAAGAGTGTGATCCTACAGTACGGTGGGCCACTCCCTTCACTGGCAGTAGGGAATCCGCCGCAGCCTCCAAATTGCCCAAAGCGCCCCGCGTGCAATTTATCCACCCTGAAGATCACGACACCATCCCTTTTTAAAAATCTGGTACCTGGCTGCAAGCCCATCGCTACTAAAAGTAGGCGTTACAGCGCTGAGGACCGGATCTTTATTAGATCTGAGGTTCAGCGGCTCCTCAAGGAAGGGATCATACAGGCCAGTGCTAGTCCGTGGAGAGCGCAGGTCGTGGTAGTCAAAAGCGGGAACAAACCTCGGATGGTCATCGACTATAGTCAGACCATTAATAGATACACGCAGCTGGATGCGTATCCTCTCCCGCGCATTTCTGATATGGTCAATCAGATTGCGCAGTACCGAGTGTTTTCTACCATAGACCTTAAGTCCGCCTACCATCAACTCCCCATCCGCCCAGAGGACCGACAATATACGGCTTTTGAGGCGGATGGTCGTCTATACCAATTCCTCAGGGTTCCATTTGGTGTCACCAATGGGGTCTCGGTCTTCCAGCGTGCTATGGACCGAATGGTGGACCAGAACGGGTTGCGGGCTACCTTCCCGTACCTGGATAACGTCACCATCTGCGGCCATGACCAGCAGGACCACGACACGAATCTCCAACACTTTCTGCGCACTGCATCTCGCCTGAATCTGACCTATAACAGGGAGAAGTGCGTATTCCGTACGCGTAGGTTAGCCATCCTCGGATACGTGGTGGAAAACGGGGTCATTGGCCCTGATCCAGACCGTATGCGCCCACTCACTGAACTTCCCTTGCCCGCTAGCACGAAGGCACTGAGGAGATGCCTCGGGTTCTTTTCATATTATGCACAGTGGGTCCCCAACTACGCGGACAAAGCTCGTCCGCACATTAAGTCCACGACCTTCCCACTTACGCCGGAGGCCCAATTGGCCTTCAAGGTTTTGAAGAGCGACATCTCGAAAGCCACGATGCACGCGGTGGATGAATCCATCCCTTTCCAGGTGGAGAGTGATGCATCTGACTTCGCCCTAGCCGCCACACTAAACCAGGCAGGCAGGCCCGTCGCGTTCTTTTCCCGCACCCTTCAAGGCCCAGAAATTCGGCACTCAGCGGTGGAAAAGGAGGCTCAGGCCATTGTGGAGGCAGTCAGACACTGGCGCCATTACCTGGCAGGTAAGCGGTTCACCCTGATCACGGATCAACGATCCGTGGCGTTTATGTTCAGTAACACGCAGAGGGGCAAGATCAAGAACGATAAGATCTTGCGGTGGAGAATTGAGCTCTCCACCTATAATTACGATATTATGTATCGTCCAGGGAAGCTCAATGAGCCCTCGGATGCCCTCTCGCGCGGAACATGCGCCATCATGCAGGAGGACCGCTTGAAGGCTCTCCACAATGATCTGTGTCATCCTGGAGTCACCAGACTCTACCACTTCATCAAAGCCCGCAACCTGCCCTACTCGGTGGAGGATGTCAGGTCAGTAACTAGAAGCTGTCGGATTTGCGCAGAATGCAAACCACACTTTTATCGACCAGACCGGGCACAATTGGTCAAGGCCACTCGCCCTTTTGAGAGGCTGAGTGTGGATTTTAAGGGCCCCCTTCCCTCAACGGACCGGAATGTCTATTTTCTCAATATAATAGACGAGTATTCCCGGTTTCCGTTTGTTTTCCCTGTGCGGACACGTCAACTGCCACCGTCATCAAGGTTTTCAGTGAACTTTTTACCCTGTTCGGGTACCCCTGCTACATTCATAGCGACAGGGGCTCGTCGTTCATGAGCAACGACTTGAGGCAATTCCTGCTCTCATTCGGGATTGCCTCTAGTAGAACCACGAGCTACAACCCTAGGGGTAACGGACAGGTGGAAAGGGAGAATGCTACAGTCTGGAAGGCTGTCCTACTGGCACTGAAATCCAGGGGCCTTCCAGTCTCCCGTTGGCAGGAGGTCCTTCCAAATGCGCTCCATGCTATCCGCTCCCTCCTGTGTACGGCAACCAATGCTACTCCCCACGAGAGGATGTTCTCATTCCCTCGGAAGTCGTCCTCGGGGACCTCATTGCCAGCCTGGTTGACGTACCCAGGACCCGTCCTTCTCCGGCGCCATGTGAGGGCTCGCAAGTCCGACCCCTTGGTCGAACCGGTCCAACTCCTCCACGCCAACCCTCAGTATGCCTATGTGGCATATCCTGACGGGCGAGAGGACACTGTCTCCATTAGAGACCTGGCGCCCGCAGGGGACGTAGCAACCCCTGTCGCTCCTATTCCCCCAGTCACAAATCCACTACTCCTCATTACTTCCCCAGACGTGGCGCGGTCAGCACCGGGACCAGTGCATAACACTTTTACTCCCATGTACAGCTTGCCTGAGACTCGGAGATCGGCGCCACCATCATCATCACCACCACCACTACCACCAAACGTTCCAGGATCCCCTGCACCATCGCCTCACCAGGGCCGGCCGGCCCGGGAGTCCTTGAGGGGACAGCCAGACGTTACTTTAAGAGCGCCACCACAAGCACCTGCTCCGTTTTCGCAACCGGTGTTGAAGAGATCGGCACCTGCTCCGGTTTCGCAACCGGTGTTGAGGAGATCGCAGCGTCGGTGCGGTCCTCCAGACCGTCTGGACTTGTGAATCCTGTGACTTTTCTGTTATTGTCTGTTATATGACCTGTTTTTCGTCCACCCCGCCACCTTTTGTTCTTAAAGGAGGGGTGAATGTGGTGAACCATCGTTGGTTCACCACTGGGGTTTGTTACCATGTTACTGTTGGGCTAGGGTGTTATTACTGTGGGGGTTGTACTATGTTGTTGGGTTAGGGTGTTTACCTGTTATGAGAGTTATCGTGGCACATTCCAGTGGGGTCCCGCCTCCGGTGGCAGGGTATAAGACCCCCTGCTCCGGCAGGACCCCTTCAGTCTGAACTAGTGTATTCGTGTTAGTAGTTCCCTTGTTACTTTATTAAAGCCTTCAATACCGAAGCCTTGATTCCATGTGCTTATTGACGCGCATCATAGATAAAGGTAGCATTGTTTGATGATATAACATGCACAAGTTTTAATTTGACATTATACCCTTGTGTATACATGATGTAACCTTAACGATGATTGGATAGAGAAACCTCCTATACGTTTATTGGTATTTGCTAGTTACTTGTAATCGAAGCTGAGACTTTAATTGCCTGTGTATTTCTGAATTTTTCACTCTGAATGCTCTGAATGGACATCCAGGGTCCTATAGCTATCATAAATTTCATTTTGAAATCACTCTGTTACTTTGTTTGGTCATTTGAGGGAAATGATGGTTTTAGAATCCAACAAGAAAACCATCGTAACAGCCCCTAACAGAAAGAATTAATTCTTAACACTAAGGGTAAAAGAGCTTTTGTGCTCTCTTCCATAAACAGCAATTGATGCTTGATCAATTGAGAATTTTAATTCTGAGACTGGCAGATTTTCGTTAACTGGAGGCAGTAAGAGATATGAGGCAATGGTGGGCATATGGGGGCAGGATTCTCCGGCCTCCCAGTCGCGTGATTCCCGTCGGCGGGAGGTGGCACCTTGTTTGCTAGTGGTGGGATTCTCTGGTCCCATTGACGTCACCCCATGTCGATAGGAAACCCACAGGCGGGGGTGTGCTGCCAGCGGGACCGGCGAATCCTGCCGGCGTGAAGGGCTGGAGAATTCCAGCCATGGAATTAGAACTCTGAATGTTGGGATAGGCTGAAGGGGCTAAATGGCCTCCATTTCTTGGTGTTCCAGTGTAAAAGATTGTACTTACGATACAAACATTCTGCATTAAAACGTATCAAATATGACAAACTTGTGCCAGATCTTATTAAAGCTAAGAATCAAAATGCCAACTTTCCACAATTAATTTTTAATATATTAAGCGTAAGAAATAAAATAATTCATCACAGTAAGGCTTTGACTATGATTTATATTCAGCTCACAAAGCTCAGTATAATTTGCTTTTGACTTTCTTGCTCATAAGTAATCTGGTCAGCCTCTCTTCTAAGATCAAAATTACATTCCATAACAGGACACAGCCATGACCTTCTCTTCATATCTTACTTGGCAAAGCAGCCACATCAAAGAAGCAACGGCAGGAAAGACACTGCTAAATCAGGATTGGAAATATATATATTTTCCATTTTTGGAATTATAATGTGAAGATTAGGTGGTATCACCACTGACTTTTTGCCTAACAGAAATATAATAAGCTTTTTTCTTAAGCTGATTTACTCCTCCAATGTCTGGGTGAGGTTTATCTAACGAGTCGTCAAGATCCCCTGTCCTGGCTGGTCTCCCACATTTTACCTCCACACATAAAGTTTTTTAAAGTTTATTTATTAGTGTCACACATTAACATTGCAATGAAGTTACTGTGAAATTCCCCTAGTTGCCTTAGTCCGGCGCCTGTTCAGGTACACTGAGGGAGAATTTAGCGTGGCCAATGCATCTAACCAGCACGTATTTCAGACTGTGGGAGGAAACCGGAGCACCCGGAGGAAACCCACACAGACACGGGGAGAATGTGCAGACTCCACACAGACAGTGACCCAAGCCAGGAATTGAACCCGGGTCCCTGACGCTGTGAGGCAGCAGTGCTAACCACTGGGCCAACTTGCCGCCCCATGTGAGTTAAACCAAAACTCTACTTCCTGGTGCAGAGAATCCCGCCGCTAGCGAACAACATGCCACCTCCCACCAGCGGGGATCACGCGACGGGGAGGCCGGAGAATTTTGCCCCATCTGTCCACCATTGCCTCATATCTCTTACTACCTCCAGCTGACGAAAATCTGCCAGTCTCAGAATTAAAATTCTCAATTGATCAAGCATCAATTTATGGAAGAGAGCACAAAACCTCTTCTACCATTGGTGTCAAGAATTAATGCCGAGGAGGAAATTAGTGACGAGGATCTCTCCCCCAACTTTCCGGCGAATCAGAAGCCAGTATCTCACCACAGCTGCCAATGACACTAGGTTTGGAAGTTGTAGCCAGAAGTAGTCTGAAATTGTGGAATATCCCTCCTTGATAGGGCAGTGGTTGGACGGGGTGGGCGGGGAACGGGGGGGCGGGGAGAGATGGGGGGGGGGGGCAGTGGGGGGGGGGGGTGGGGGCAGGGGGGTATGAGGGTCATGGGAATTGGGTTGCGAGCAAGGGAGGTCAGATGCAAGGGCTGGGGTGTGAATTTCAGTGACCTCTGCCAGGGATTGAGTGGCAGTGCACAAGGGATGAAGAGCCACCACCCTGCTACCCAACAAGGATTGCTGAGCTGCCTTCAAAAGCCATCAGAGACCCGTACGGCTACAATTTAATCTCTGATTTCCATTGGGCTCAGAGATAATTGGTTTTAAGTGGCTCATTAAGGAGCCTAATTGACATCGAACACCAGAGGGTAGAATTTTTATGTTGGACCCATCCTGTTTATTTCTCTGTTTCCAAAATATCATGCATGTTCTTGTGGACTCTTAATTTCACATCTGAAGGGTCTGGTTCCAACGTCTTGACCATTTCCCCAACCAGCAGCAACAGTTCTTCGCTGTTTGACCTAATACCTTGAAAATGTTGATACACTAGTCCCTTTGACAGAATATACAAAAATGTTTTGCTATCTATGGGGGTGTAGGAGAGGAGGTGCAGCCCCATCCCAGGGTGACCTGTAGCCGCTGGGCCAGGGTAGGGTGCACCTCCGAACTAGCCTGGAGCACTGCTCTCCCTGCCCCCCCCCCCCCCCCCCCCCCCCCCCCCCCCCCCCCCCCCCGCCCCCCACCCCCCCCATGGTCTGTGACTGGGAGACCACCTGTAGGCCCTTATACTGGTCCCCCCAACTTCGAGGTCTGAAAATTTGGGGCTTTTTTTTAACTCCCCGCCTACTTCTACTC
>NW_027591100.1:5000-17500 GCF_964213995.1 Mustelus asterias
CTGCTCTGCCCAAGACCGCAAGGAACTACAAAGGGTCATGAAAGTAGCCCAATCCATCACACAAACCAGCCTCCCATCCATTGACTCTGTCTACACTTCCCGCTGCCTCGGGGAAAAGCAGCCGGCATAATCAAGGACCCCCACGCACCCCGGACATTCTCTCTTCCACCTTCTTCCGTCGGGAAAAAGATACAAAAGTCTGAGGTCACGCACCAACCGACTCAAGAACAGCTTCTTCCCTGCTGCCGTCAGACTTTTGAATGGACCTACCTCGCACTAAGCTGATCTTTCTCTACACCCTAGCTATGACTGTAACACTACATTCTGCACCCTCTCCTTTCCTTCTCTATGAACGGTATGCTTTGTATAGCGCGCAAGAAACAATACTTTTCACTGTATCCCAATACATGTGACAATAATAAATCAAATCTATGTACTCTATGAATGGTATGCTTTGTCTGTATAGCGCGCAAGAAACAATACTTTTCACTGTATCCCAATAAATGTGACAATAATAAATCAAATCTACGTACTCTATGAATGGTATGCTTTGCATAGCACGCAAGAAACAATACTTATCACTGTATACTAATACACGTGATAATAATAAATCGAATCAAATTAAATCAAAATAGGGGAGGTGTGATAGTTTACTAAACTGTCACCCAACAAGGATGGGGGACCTCTGGGAGAGTACATCGAAAGAGGTGATGGAAAGTAGGATTGTTGCTAAATTTAGACATTGGTGTGTCAATTCTCTCGAGGGTACGAGTGTTGCTCAGGGAGCCCCGACCTGCATCACATCTGTCACCGAACAAAGTCTTTATTGAAGCCCTTTGTGTCGAGATTCACCTTGCCAGTAAAAACCCTGACTGCACAAGGAGGGTTTAGCTTATTCCAACATTCAGACACTCACATGACCGCTTCTGCAAGCAAGGACAAGTCCGACTTGACTAGTCTTTTTAAAACTAGTCAAATATCCCAAGGTGTGTCCACAGGAGAGGGGATCAGACAGGTATTGAGTCAGGAGATAGCAGAGACAGGCGGCCAAAAGCACTGGGTCCCTGACAGAGAGACTCCTCTTAAAAAGGGGTCCCTGACAGAGAGACTCCTCTTAAAAAGGGGTCCCTGACAGAGAGACCTCTCTGTAACAGGGGTCCCTGATGGAGAGACTCCCTCTTTAATAGGGGAGACCCTGACGGAGAGATTCCCTCTTTAATAGGGGTCCCTGACGGAGAGACCCCCTCTTTAACAGGGTCCCTGACGGAGAGACTCCCTCTTTAACAGGAGTCCCTGACGGAGAGACTCCCTCTTTAACAGGGGTCCCTGACGGAGAGACTCCCTCTTTAACAGGAGTCCCTGACGGAGAGACTCTCTCTTTAACAGGGGTCCCTGACGGAGAGACTCCCTCTTTAACAGGGTCCCTGACGGAGAGACTCCCTCTTTAACAGGGGACTCTGACGGAGAGACTCCCTCTTTAACAGGGGTCCCTGACGGAGAGACTCCCTCTTTAACAGGAGTCCCTGACGGAGAGACTCCCTCTTTAACAGGAGTCCCTGACGGAGAGACTCTTTAACAGGGGTCCCTGACGGAGAGACTTCCTCTTTAACAGGAGTCCCTGACGGAGAGACTCCCTCTTTAACAGGGGTCCCTGACGGAGAGACTCCCTCTTTAACAGGAGTCCCTGACGGAGAGACTCCCTCTTTAACAGGGGTCCCTGACGGAGAGACTTCCTCTTTAACAGGAGTCCCTGACGGAGAGACTCCCTCTTTAACAGGAGTCCCTGACGGAGAGACTCTTTAACAGGGGTCCCTGACGGAGAGACTTCCTCTTTAACAGGAGTCCCTGACGGAGAGACTCCCTCTTTAACAGGTGTCCCTGACGGAGAGACTCCCTCTTTAACAGGGTCCCTGACGGAGAGACTCCCTCTTTAACAGGGGTCGCTGACGGAGAGACTTCCTCTTTAACAAAGTCCCTGACAGAGAGACTCCCTCTTTAACAGGAGTCCCTGACAGAGAGACGCCCCCTTTAACAGGAGTCCCTGACGGAGAGACTCCCTCTTTAACAGTGGTCCCTGACGGAGAGACTCCCTCTTTAACAGGGGTCCCTGACGGAGAGACTCCCTCTTTAACAGGGGTCCCTGACGGAGAGACTCCCTCTTTAACAGGGGTCCCTGACGGAGAGACTCCCTCTTTAACAGGGGTCCCTGACGGAGAGACTCCCTCTTTAACAGGGGTCCCTGACGGAGAGACTTCCTCTTTAACAGGAGTCCCTGACGGAGAGACTCCCTCTTTAACAGGGGTCCCTGACGGAGAGACTCCCTCTTTAACAGGGGTCCCTGACGGAGAGACTCCCTCTTTAACAGGGGTCCCTGACGGAGAGACTTCCTCTTTAACAGGAGTCCCTGACGGAGAGACTCCCTCTTTAACAGGTGTCCCTGACGGAGAGACTCCCTCTTTAACAGGGGTCCCTGACGGAGAGACTCCCTCTTTAACAGGGGTCCCTGACAGAGAGACTCCCTCTTTAACAGGGGTCCCTGACCGAGAGACTCCCTCTTTAACAGGGGTCCCTGACGGAGAGACTTCCTCTTTAACAGGAGTCCCTGACCGAGAGACTCCCTCTTTAACAGGGGTCCCTGACTGAGAGACTCCCTCTTTAACAGGGGTCCCTGACGGAGAGACTCCCTCTTTAACAGGGGTCCCTGACGGAGAGACTCCCTCTTTAACAGGGGTCCCTGACCGAGAGACTCCCTCTTTAACAGGGGTCCCTGACCGAGAGACTCCCTCTTTAACAGGGGTCCCTGATGGAGAGACTCCCTCTTTAACAGGGGTCCCTGACCGAGAGACTCCCTCTTTACCAGGGGTCCCTGACCGAGAGACTCCCTCTTTAACAGGGGTCCCTGACCGAGAGACTCCCTCTTTAACAGTGGTCCTTGACGGAGAGACTCCCTCTTTAACAGGGGTCCCTGACGGAGAGACTCCCTCTTTAACAGGAGTCCCTGACGGTGAGACTCCCTCTTTAACAGGGGACCCTGACGGAGAGACTCCCTCTTTAACAGGGGTCCCTGACAGAGAGACTCCCTCTTTAACAGTGGTCCTTGACGGAGAGACTCCCTCTTTAACAGGAGTCCCTGACGGAGAGACTCCCTATTTAACAGGGGTCCCTGACCGAGAGACTCCCTCTTTAACAGGTGTCCCTGATGGAGAGACTCCCTCTTTAACAGGGGTCCTTGACGGAGAGACTCCCTCTTTAACAGGGGTCCCTGACGAGAGACTCCCTCTTTAACAGGGGTCCCTGACCGAGAGACTCCCTCTTTAACAGGTGTCCCTGATGGAGAGACTCCCTCTTTAACAGGGGTCCTTGACGGAGAGACTCCCTCTTCAACACGGGTCCCTGACGGAGAGACTCCCTCTTTAACAGGGTCCCTGACGGAGAGACTCCCTCTTTAACAGGAGTCCCTGACGGAGAGAATCCCTCTTTAACAGGAGTCCCTGACTGAGAGACTCCCTCTTTAACAGGGGTCCCTGACGGAGAGACTCCCTCTTTAACAGGAGTCCCTGACGGAGAGACTCCCTCTATAACAGGAGTCCCTGACGGAGAGACTCCCTCTTTAACAGGAGTCCCTGACCGAGAGACTCCCTCTTTAACAGGAGTCCCTGACGGAGAGACTCCCTCTTTAACAGGGGTCCCTGACGGAGAGACTCCCTCTTTAACAGGGGTCCCTGACCGAGAGACTCCCTCTTTAACTGAAATAATCAGCCTGAGATCCATCTAAGAGGGGGAATGGATGGAGAGAGGCAGCGAGTGGGTGGGATGGAGATACTGAGTGAATGGAAGGATGGGCTGAAAGACCTCCACCTCCCGTTCCGATGAGAGTGTCACAATGCCCCCTTGGCCACTTCTCTCAGGTGGAGAAACATTCCGAGGCAGCGTGGTACCTGGGCGAGGTGTCACAGCGACAGGTGTAGGGAGCCATTGGGAACCTGTCCTGGTCCCCCCCCACGCCGACACTATAGTTAAGAAAGTCCCACCAATACCTCTACTTTCTCAAAAGATGAAGGAAATTTGTCATGTCAGCTCCGACTCTCACCAACCTTTACAGATGCCCCATAGAAAGCATCCTTTCCGGATGTATCACAGCTTGGTCTGGGCTCCTGCTCTGCCCAAGACCGCAAGAAACTACAAAAGGTTGTGAATGTAGCCCAGTCCATCACGCAAACCAACCTCCCATCCCTTGACTCTGTCTACACTTCCCGCTGCCTCGGGGAAAGGCAGCCAGCATAATCAAGGACCCCACGCACCCCGGACATTCTCTCTTCCACCTTCTTCCGTCGGAGAAAAGATACAAAAGTTTGAGGTCACGCAACAACCGACTCAAGAACAGCTTCTTCCCTGCTGCTGTCAGACCTTTGAATGGACCTACCTCGCATTAAGTTGATCTTTCTCTACACCCTAGCTGTGACTGTAACACTACATTCTGCACCCTCTCCTTTCCTTCTCTATGAACGGTATGCTTCGTCTGTATAATGGGCGGCACGGTAGCACTGCTGCTTCACAGCTCCAGGGACCTGGGTTCGATTCCCGGCTCGGGTCACTGTCTGTGTGGAGTTTGCACATTCTCCTCGTGTCTGCGTGGGTTTCCTCCAGGTGCTCCGGTTTCCTCCCACAGTCCAAAGATGTGCGGGTTAGGTTGATTGGCCAGGTTAAAAAAAAAAAATTGCCCCTTCGAGTCCTGAGATGTGTAGGTTAGAGGGATTAACAGGTAAAAATATGTGGGGGTAGGGCCTGGGTGGGATTGTGGTCGGTGCAGACTCGATGGGCCGAATGGCCTCCTTCTGCACTGTAGGGTTTCTGTGATTTCTGTGATAGCGCGCAAGAAACAATACTTTTCACTGTATCCCAATACATGTGACAATAATAAATCAAATCTACGTACTCTATGAATGGTATGCTTTGTCTGTATAGCGCGCAAGAAACAATACTTTTCACTGTGTCCCAATACATGTGACAATAATAAATCAAATCTACGTACTCTATGAATGGTATGCTTTGTCTGTATAGCGCGCAAGAAACAATACTTTTCACTGTGTCCCAATACATGTGACAATAATAAATCAAATCTACGTACTCTATGAATGGTATGCTTTGTCTAAATAGTGCGCAAGAAACAATACTTTTCACTGTGTCCCAATACATGTGACAATAAGAAATCAAATCTAAGTACTCTATGAATGGTATGCTTTGTATAGTGTGCAAGAAACAATACTTTTCACTGTATCCCGGTACATGTGACAATAATAAATCAAATCAAATGCAATCAAAAAGGCCGAGGAGGATGTTTGAGGAAGGAACATCTGTTCCGGAGATGGTCCTCAAGGATATTTGTATTAGTGACGCTCCCCTCAGCCAACGCGGATGTTTACTCATGCCCCAATGACAATCAGAGTTGACTCGAAACACAAACATGGCCAAAAATTCATTATATTGTTGTTTTCCTGTGGTCCATCACTGATTAACTGGGTCGGCATGACGACAGGCCTCGGCTTAGTCAATGTACAAAGGGCAGAACCTGAATTTATTTAGCGCCTTCAGTAAGATGTCCTCATGTTCCTCACAGGGATGTCAATCTGACTGCACCCCCGCCCCCCGAGACACATGGGGAGATATTAAGGACAGGCGACCGAAAGCTCGGTCACAGAGATGGATTTTAAGGAGCGTCTTAAAGGAGAAAGAGACAGAGACAGAGAGAGAAATAGGGACAGAGAGGGAAAGACAGAGGGAGACAGAGAGAGAGAAAGAGAGAGAGAGACAGAGAGAGAGAGAGAGACACTCGAGGGAGGGCCTTGCCAGTTTCACCCTGACACACACACACCTGTAATTAAGAATCTACTGATGGCCCATTGTTGGAAAAACCCATCCGGTTCCCTTTAGGGAAGGAAATCTGCCGTCCTTACCCCGGTCTGGCCAACATGTGACTCCAGAGCCACAGCAATGTGGTTGACTCCCAACTGCCCCTCCAAGGGCAACTAGGGATGGGCAATAAATGCTGCGATGCTCATGTCCCACGAATGAATAAACTATTATTTTTGCATGATGAATCCTTGACATTTAGCACTACTGTCTCACAGCACCCGGGACCCAGGTTCGATTCCCGGCTCGGGTCACTGTCTGTGTGGAATCTGCATGTTCTCCCCGTGTCTGCGTGGGTTTCCTCCGGGTGCTCCGGTTTCCTCCCACAGTCCGAAAGACGTGCAGGTTAGGTGGATTGGCTGTGCTAAATTGTCCCTTAGTGTCCAAAGACATGCAAGTTAGGTGGATTGGCCATGCTAAATTGCTCCTTAGTGTTCAAAGATGTGAAGGTTGGGTGGATTGGCCATGCTAAATTGCCCCTTCATGTTCAAAGATGTTTAAGTTAGGGGGATTGGCCATGCTAAATTGTCCCTTAGTGTCCAAAGATGTGCAGGTGAGGAGGATTGGCCATGCTAAATTGCCCCTTAGTGTCCAAAGATGTGTAGGTTAGGAGGATTGGCTGTGCTAAATTGCCCCTTAGTGTCCAAAGATGTGTAGGTTAGGTGGATTGGCTGTGTTAAATTGCCCCTTAGTGTCCAAAGATGTGTAGGTTAGGAGGATTGGCCATGCTAAATTGCCCCTTAGTATCCAAAGATGTGCAGGTTAGGTGGATTAGCCATGCTAAATTGCCCCTTAGTGTCCAAAGATGTGTAGGTTAGGTGGATTGGCCATGCTAAATTGCCCCTTAGTGTCCAAAGATGTGCAGGTTAGGTGGATTGGCCATGCTAAATTGCCCCTTAGTGTCCAAAGATGTGCAGGTTAGGTGGATTGGCCATGCTAAATTGCCCCTTAGTGTCCAAAGATGTGCAGGTTAGGTGGATTGGCCATGCTAAATTGCCCCTTAGTGTCCAAAGATGTGCAGGTTAGGTGGATTGGCCATGCTAAATTGCCCCTTAGTGTCCAAAGATGTGCAGGTTAGGTGGATTGGCCATGCGAAATTGCCCCTTAGTGTCCAAAGATGTGCAGGTCAGAAGAATGTGCAGACTCCACACGGGCAGTGGCCTGAGCCGGCAATCGAACACGGGTCCCCGGTGATGTGAGGCAGCAGCGCTAATCACTGTGCCACCCCAGACTCGATGGGCCGAATGGCCTCCTTCTGCACTGTAGGGGGTCTATGATTCCAACATCCCCCCCTCCCCAACCCCACTCCCTTTCTGTCACAACTGACATTTTCTGCAGTGAGAATCTCCTCAGAACTATCCAGAAATGCGCAGGCCTGAAGCCTGAGGCCTGCTCTCCCCTGCCTGGGCCTCCCCGGGTTACCAGAGTTCACGTTGCTTTTTTTTCCCTTTCCCTCTGCTCGATGTGGGGGGGGTGGGGGAGGGATAAATACCAGAGCAGCATATAAACAAGTCTGGACAAGGGCGTGGAATGTGGACTCGCTCTGCGGGAGAGGACCTGGGGAAGTTGGGAGTTGAAGGTGCCTTTCTGACAGCAGTGAGCTCACCGTGCAAAAATATCCCGGGACGGACCCTGCCCCACCACCGTCCCCCTACCTCCCCCCGCCCCCCACCACCCAAGAACCGTCTCTCTCCCATCCAGAACCACCCCCCCACCCCCACCCCGCCCCCCCCACACGCCTATCGACACAGTCAGCACTACAACAAGGCCGCAATCAGGAACTTGGCCGCCTCGCAGCTCCCTTTCTTTGTGTTTTGAGCCAATCAACATATTTCTTCATCGAAAAAGAATGTGGAGGCTCTCGGCCAAGTCACTGACCCTGTGTTCAATGAGAGCGAGAGAGAGAGAGGGGGGGAGTGAGAGAGAGAGAAAGAGAGGAGAGAGAGAGAGACAGAGAGAGAGAGAGAGAAAGAGAGGAGAGAGAGAGACACACAGAGAGAGAGAGAGACAGAGAGAGAGAAAGAGAGGAGAGAGAGAAAGAGAGGAGAGAGAGACAGAGAGAGAGAGAAAGAGAGGAGAGAGAGAGAGACAGAGAGAGAGAGAAAGAGAGGAGAGAGAGAGAGACAGAGAGAGAGAGAGAGAAAGAGAGGAGAGAGAGAGACAGAGAGAGAGAGAAAGAGAGGAGAGAGAGAGAGACAGAGAGAGACAGAGAGGAGAGAGAGAAAGAGAGGAGAGAAAGAGAGGAGAGAGACAGAGAGAGAGAGAGGAGAGAGAGAGAGGAGAGAAAGAGAGGAGAGAGAGAGACAGAGAGAGAGAGAGAAAGAGGGGAGAGAGAGAGACAGAGAGAGAGAGAGAGAGAAAGAGAGGAGAGAGAGGAGAGAGAGAGACAGAGAGAGAGAGACAGAGAGAGAGAGAAAGAGGAGTGAGAGAGACAGACAGAGAGAGAGAGAGACAGAGAGAGAGAGATAAAGAGAGGAGAGAGAGAGACAGAGAGAGAGAGGCGAGGGAGAGAGAGAGAGAGAGAGAGCGAGACAGAGTTTAAAGAAGAAAGACAGACAGAGGGAGAGGAGAGAGTGGGAGAGTGAACAGGGTTGAGAGAGAAGCAAAGGCTCATAGAATCCTACAGTGCCGAAGGAGGCCATTCAGCCCATCGAGTCTGTACCGACCACAATCCCACCCAGACCCTAATCGCAGAACCCTAATTTCCCCTCCCACCCCCCCTGACATTAAGGGGGCAATTTCCCACGGCCAATCAACCTAACCCGCATACCTTTGGGCTGTGGGAGGAAACCAAAGCACCCGGAGAAAACCCACGCAGACACGGGGAGAACGTGCAGACTCCGCACAGACAGTGACCCGAGCCGGGAATCGAACTCGGGTCCCTGACGCTGTGAGGCAGCAGCGCTAACCCACCGTCCTCTGTGCCGCACAGGTGTCTGGAATGGAGGGGAAGGAGGGGGTGCTTTCCCTGTCGCGCGTCCCCTCCGTGATGAGGTGCGGCCGTTGATTAACCAGGTTGGGCATCGCTGCCTCTGGCTCAGCTGTTTGCTCGGGGGTTTTCCCCCCAGCTCTCCGAGCGAAACGCGGCCTCCTGTCTCACCAGCTGACATGTAAATCTGGAGACCCAGGCGAGTGGGATCGCACTGCGCATCGGAAATTCCACCCCCTCCCCCTCCCACCCCCCGACTCCACCTAACCCTCCGCATGTCAGTACGGGCTGTCCCGCAGTCCCAGAGGGGAAAGACGGAGCCTTCATGCGTATGTCCCCGCCCCCCCAGCTTCCTCATGTCAGTCCGAAAGAGGCCTCCATGAGTTAACATCTTTCTCTGTCTCTCCGTCTCTCTTGCTTAGAGGGTCAGTGCTGAGGGAGCGCCGCACTGTGGGAGGGTCAGTGCTGAGGGAGCGCCGCACTGTGGGAGGGTCTGTGCTGAGGGAGCGCCGCACTGTGGGAGGGTCGGTGCAGAGGGAGCGCCGCACTGTGGGAGGGTCAGTGCTGAGGGAGTGCCGCACTGTGGGAGGGTCAGTGCTGAGGGAGCGCCGCACTGTGGGAGGGTGAGTGCTTGAGGGAGCGCCGCACTGTGGGAGGGTCAGTGCTGAGGGAGCGCCGCATTGTGGGAGGGTCGGTGTTGAGGGAGCGCCGCACTGTGGGAGGGTCAGTGCTGAGGGAGCGCCGCACTGTGGGAGGGTGAGTGCTTGAGGGAGCGCTGCACTGTGGGAGGGTCGGCACTGAGGGAGCGCCACACTGTGGGAGGGTCAGTGCTGAGGGAGCGCCGCATTGTGGGAGGGTCGGTGTTGAGGGAGCGCTGCACTGTGGGAGGGTCAGTGCTGAGGGAGCGCCGCACTGTGGGAGGGTGAGTGCTTGAGGGAGCGCTGCACTGTGGGAGGGTCGGCACTGAGGGAGCGCCGCACTGTGGGAGGGTCAGTGCTGAGGGAGCGCCGCACTGTGGGAGGGTCAGTGCTTATGGAGCGCCGCACTGTGGGAGGATCAGTGCTGAGGGAGCGCCGCACTGTGGGAGGGTCAGTGCTTGAGGGAGCGCCGCACTGTGGGAGGGTCAGTGCTGAGGGAGCGCCGCACTGTGGGAGGGTCAGTGCTGAGGGAACGCCGCACTGTGGGAGGGTCAGTGCTGAGGGAGCGCCGCACTGTGGGAGGGTCTGTGCTGAGGGAGCGCCGCACTGTGGGAGGGTCAGTGCTGAGGGAGCGCCGCACTGTGGGAGGTTCAGTGCTGAGGGAGCACTGCAATGCTGTTGAGATGTGGATGAGTGAGTGAAAGGCACTCGCAAAATGCAGCTGAATGTTAAACCTCTCAGAGAGGCGGAAGTGCAGGAGGAAATCGAGAAATAGATGTGATTGGTGAATGCAAATGAGTGGAACCTGGTAACAAGCCTCGCTGCTGAGTACAGATATATATATTTATATATATCTCTGCCGCGCCAGGCGAAAAAACACTTTGAGGAAATCATGTGGCCTCATTGCCCTGGCGCCCGTCCAAAACCGAAGATATTTGAGATAGAGTTCTGAAGAGAGAGCGGAGAGTTTCCCCAGCCAAGGTTTCTTGCTGTTGGCTCTCTGCTTGTCTCTCTAGCCCTGGGCGTTAACCCCCCTCGGAGTTAGGGAGCCGGGCGTCCGGGTTCCCCCCCAGCAATGCAGGCAATCAAGGTTCCAGTTCTGGGAGCGCCGCACTGAGGGGGCGCCGCACTGAGGGAGGGCCGCATTGAGGGAGGGCCACACTGAGGGAGGGCTGCGTTGAGGGAGCGCTGCACTGAGGGAGACCCACACTGAGGGAGGGCTGCATTGAGGGAGGGCTGCACTGAGGGAGGGCCGCACTGAGGGGGTGCCGCACTGAGGGAGGGCTGCACCGAGGGAGGGCTGTACTGAGGGAGGGCCGCACTGAGGGAGGGCACACTGAGGGGGCGCCGCACTGAGGGGGCGCTGCACTGAGGGACGCCACACTGAGGGGGCGCCGCACTGAGGGGGCGCCGCACTGAGGGAGGGCTGCACTGAGGGAGGGTCACACTGAGGAGGGCCACACTGAGGGAGGGCCGCACTGAGAGAGGGCCGCACTGAGGGAGGGCCGCACTGAGGGAGGGTCGCACAAAGGGAGGGTCGCACAGGGGAGGGCCGCACTGAGGGAGGGCCGCACTGAGGGAGGGCCGCACTGAGGGAGGCCAAACTGAGGGAGGCCACACTGAGGGAGGGCCGCACTGAGGGAGGGCCGCACTGAAGGAGGGCCGCACTGAGGGAGGGCCGCACTGAGGGAGGGCCGCACTGAGGGAGGGCCGCACTGAGGGGGTGCCGCACTGAGGGAGGGCCGCACTGAGGGGGTGCCGCACTGAGGGAGGGCCGCACTGAGGGTGGCCACACTGAGGGAGGGTCACACTGAGGAGGGCCGCACTGAGGGAGGGCCGCATTGAGGGAGGGCCGCACTGAGGGAGGGCCGCACTGAGGGAGGGCCGCACTGAGGGAGGGCCGCACTGAGGGAGGCCACACTGAGGGTGGCCACACTGAGGGAGGGCCGCACTGAGGGAGCGTTGCACTGAGGGAGGGCCGCACTGAGGGAGGGCCGCACTGAGGGAGCGTCGCACTGAGGGAGGGCCACAGTGAGGGAGGCCACACTGAGGGAGGGCCATATTGAGGGAGCGTCGCACTGAGGGAGCGTCGCACTGAGGGGTTGTCGCACTGAGGGAGCATCGCACTGAGGGAGGGCCATATTGGGGGAGGGCCGCACTGAGGGAGGGTCACACTGAGGGAGGCCACACTGAGGGAGGCCACACTGAGGGAGGGCCGCACTGAGGGGTTGTCGCACTGAGGGAGCGTCGCACTGAGGGAGGGCCATATTGGGGGAGGGCCGCACTGAGGGAGGGTCACACTGAGGAGGGCCGCACTGAGGGAGGGCTGCATTGAGGCAGCGTCGCACTGAGGGAGGGCCGCACTGAGGGAGCGTCGCACTGAGGGAGCGTCGCACTGAGGGAGCGTCGCACTTAGGGGGGCCGCACTGAGGGGTTGTCGCACTGAGGGAGGGCCGCAGTGAGGGAGGGTGGTGGGGGAGGGGGCTGAGAAATGTAGGCTGTCCATTCTTCGTCTGTCGGGGATACTTCCAAGGCCTCGGGAAAGTTCCGGTGATCCAAGACGCCACCTGGCGATGTTTGTAGTATTGGTGTCCATCATGGTTGTGGCAGGGCGATGGGGGGTGGGGGGTGGGGGGAGCGGGGGGGGGGGGGGGGGGGGGTGGGGTGGGGGCGGGAGCAGTGCGGGCGGGGGGCACAGAAAAGGCAGAGAAGCGGAAAACCACCCCACCACACCCCGCCCCTTACGCACATCAATCCTGTTGCTGCCCGTGGGATCTTGCTGTGCACAAAATGGCTGCAGGGGATGTCCAACCCGAACTGAGAGGGGGGGGGGGGAAACGGAACATCAGGTTGAAGCTAGCAAGGCACAAGTCGGAGAGGTCACTGACAACTGGAGAATTCACCCACATCACCAGACACAGGATCAGTGCACAGGGAGGCTGAATGAGTGAGTGAAGGGGTTTAAGGATCACAGCTGGAGGTGCAAGGGTTAAGACAGGCTCCAGTTCACACTCTGCCAAAGT